>NC_138725.1:84352578-84470078 GCF_965113295.1 Leuciscus leuciscus | reverse complement strand
ACGGGCGTGGTGAGGCGCTCAGTAGCGCCACCTTTAGTCATAAGTGGGGGGGTTAGTTTTATCAACAACAACAAAACTTGGTATGTGTATTGTTCTCATCAAGACGGACAACTTTCTAATTTACATTAACGATCTCCGACCAACAGGAAGAGAGATATTTTGGTTTGAATGTGGATTTTCTGAAGAATTTTCTCTCCCTCTCTCTGTGTCTCTGTGTGTGTGAGGGGAGGGGGGATTTGACTATTGCTTTTATATTGTTAATCAAGGTTTCAGGGGCTTTTGGGGTCCTTAACGTGCTCAAAAACTCTTGAAACTTTACATACAAGTCGGAACCCCCTGCCATCAGGGACGGGTTGAAGCTGGTACCCGGGCGTGGCAGGGGGGCTCAACAGCGCCCCCTTGAACGGGGTCCCAAAACTTGGTCCATAGATCAAACACGCTTGCATGAATTAATTTGAAACTCAGTACACATATAGATATCATCGGGCCGAACAACTTTCGTGCTCTAAGTTTTACGCCAGCCCAACAGGAAGTCGGCTATTATGGGTTGTTTGGAAAACGCTTGCTGTGGAATGCGAAGTACTCCTCCTAGAGAATTCATCCAATCCCCACCAAACTCGATGTGCATGAAGTCAAGACATTGAGGATTCTAAATTGCGGACGGATTTTTGATATCTCGAACGGTTTGGCCGTGGCGAGGAAACGAATTTATGGCGAGAAAAGAGAAACACGAAGTGGAATAACTTCTGCATACATTAACTGATCTTGATGAAACTTCAGCAGTGTGTTCGTGGTAAGAGGCCGATCAGATGGATGTAACTATTGTGAGTCAAAGTTATAGCGCCACCAACTGGCAGCAGGAAGTGTGTCACTTTCAACATGCTTTTGACAAAAGTGGGCGGGTTAGTTTTAACTACAGTAAAAAAAAAATAGTTTGTATATTGTACTCATCAAGCCGGACAACTTTCTAATTTACATTCATTAGCTCCGGCCATCAGGAAGTCAGATATTTTGGTCTGAATGTGGATTTTTTTTTGCAAAATCAGCCTCTGAATTTTTAGCCACTCCTCTTAAACTATTTATTTTATTCCCACCAAACTTTTTCAACATGATACAAATATATTAATGATGCTAAATTGTAAACGGATATTGAATATCTCAAACGGTTTTGCTATGGCGAAGGATTAAATTAATGTCAAAAAGGAAGCAGGAAACATCTCATAACTTCTAAAAATGTAATTATACACCATTTATTTTTATATAAAATTATACAAATATTAGAACTAAACCCATTTTATTCTGTTTTTGCTATTCAAGGAGTATGAAAAAGTTAAAAACAGGCTATTTAGTGCTATTTGGTTCAACAAAAAAGCAAACATAGGGCTATACTGCCCTCTTGTGTCCAAAAGGAAATCAAAATAGTATATAAAACGTTTTACTAGGTAGGCCTATTGTATTTAAATATAAATGTATTAGGTATGACTGTGAGGATATTTTCCCATCGGTTAATCGACGTGTGACACGAGCGGGTGCTTTTAAATCGCTAATATAAAAGTGAAAGTAAAAAACGGACGTCCGCACTGACATTGATAATGGTGCACGTTGGAAAGAATGATACTTTTAAACACTAAACCGCCATTAGGTGTCGCCAGGCGACCATCTTAATGAGCGAGTCATTGATTCATTCGTTCAAACGATTCGTTCGAATGACTGAGTCATTCATGATTGAGACAGATGTTTATGGATTGACCATTGAATCTTTGAGTCAACCGATTCGTTTCAAAATGCTGAATCATTCAGTAATGAGAAAACAAGTTGCTGTGAGATGCGCGATGGTTCTGCTGTGATCTTTGTTTAACTATTTTTGCTGCTGTAACAGAACAAAAACAGTCAATATTGCATCTAAAATGTAAGTGACTTAATTGTAACTGTTTATTAACCTGTTGTATGAAATCAATGTCACAGTTTCAATCGTGATTGTATTCAGGAAATAGTAGCCTACTCGTCAAGTGAGGTTGCTTATATGTTATAAAATATATAAAAACTCCATATTTGTCATTTTTATAGTCAGTATGTTGTTAACTGGGTTGCTTTTTTGTGTGCTGCGCTCATTTGTTTACAATTCTCCTGGAGAAGCTGCATGAGCCTCAGCAGGGCAACCTTGTTACCATTGATCAGTAAGACATTTATTATTAACTGCTGATTGCAACTTAAAATGAATGTAATGAAATTAGAATAATCTCTCATTTTAGTGATTCCCAAGTAATTTGTTTTGTTATTGACGTTCTAATCAGGCTATACTCTGGTCGGGCAAGTAAAATTCTCTTTCAGGTAGGCCTATTGTATTTATATATTAGGGATGTGACTGTGATAACATTTTCCCACCGGTTAATCGACGTGTGACACCGCTGAGGGCTTTTAAATCGCTAACTTAAAAGCGAAAATAAAATACAGATGTCCGCACAGACATTGATAATGGTGCGGAGTAGAGCGAGCATTTTCAATGTATTCCTATGGAAGTAGGAATAAACTAATACATTTTATTTATGTTTTTATGTGTCCACTGTTCAACCGCAACCGCGTCACACACACACACACACACACACATTCCAGAATTGCAATCTTGACATCGCAGCCTGTTCATTATAGCCCTAATACAATATAATAATAAAAATAGTCAACATAACATATACGAATTACACTGCTCTGTTTAAATAGTCAGTAGTACAATTTGTACCATTCACAGTAAGCAGAGCTCCACTGTGATGTTTCCAAGCACATTTTTGCACGTGTGAAGAGGATGATTTTTTCCATCGATATTGGAACACGAGTGAAGTACAAAGCCTATAATAAAGAATAGTTTAGCATCCAAATACATCGCAAATATTGAAACATTTTGATTCTAATGAGAGGGTTACGTGAGACCAACACGGCTTACTTTCGTTTTTATTTTTACATTAAATTTAAAGGATTTGTTGTGGAATATTTTGAGTGTATCATAAAATCAGAATAAGGTAAGACAAGTAAAATTTCCCGTCTTTATTATATATATATATATATATATATATATATATATATATATGTGTATATATATATATATATATATATATATATATATATATATATATATATATATATATAAATATAGCTGCGAGCAGCGATGGAGGGCCCAAGCCGGTGACACCGCCACCCCGGTGCCTTTAGTGTAACTAAAGGCACCAGGGTGGCGGTGCCACCGGCTTGGGCCCGCAATCGCTGCTCGCAGCTATATTTATTATTATTATTATTGTTGTTCAAGGTTTCGGGGGCTTTTGGGGCCCTTAACGTGCTCAAAAACTCATGAAACTTTGCACACAGGTCAGAAGCTGCGGCCATTAGGGCCGGGCTGAAGATGGTACCCGGGCGTGGCAGGGGGACTCGACAGCGCCCCCTGGAACGGGATCCGAACACTTGTCCATAAATCAAACACACTTGCATGTAATAATATGAAACTCAGTACACATATAGATCTCATCGGGCCGAACAACTTTCGTGCTCTAAGTTTTACGCCAGCCCAACAGGAAGTCGGCTATTAAGGGTTGTTTGGAAACGCATGGTCTGGTATTTGAAACACTTCTCTTAGGGAATTCACCCGATCGCCACCAAACTCGGTGTGTATGAAGTCAAGGCATTGAGGATGCTAAATTGCGGACGGATTTTTGATATCTCGAACGGTTTGGCCGTGGCGAGGAAACAAATTTATGGCGAATAATGCAAACAGGAAGTGTGTTATAACTTCTGCATACATTATCTGATCTTGATGAAACTTCAGCAGTGTGTTCGTGGTAAGAGGCCGATCAGATGGATGTGACTATTGTGAGTCAAAGTTATAGCGCCACCAACTGGCAGCAGGAAGTGTGTCCCTTTCAAAATGCTTTGAAATCACCCTCTTATTTTTACCCGATTTGCTTCAAAGTTTATGTGTATAATGCAAACACACGGCAGATGTAGACCTGTGAAACGATTTTTGATATCTTTAATACTGTTGCCATGGCAACGCTTCAAACTTTAATATTCTTTTTTGATGCTTTTGAGACTCTTAACATACTTGAAATTGGATGAAACTCGACAGACACATCACATTTATTAGCCCGTAGACATGTGCAAAGTTTCAGAAACGGGCGTGGTGAGGGGCTCAGTAGCGCCACCTTTAGTCATAAGTGGGGGGGTTCGTTTTATCAACAGCAACAAAACTTGGTATGTGTATTGTTCTCATCAAGACGGACAACTTTCTAATTTACATTAACGATCTCCGACCAACAGGAAGAGAGATATTTTGGTTTGAATGTGGATTTTCTGAAGAATTTTCTCTCCCTCTCTCTGTCTCTGTGTGTGTGAGGGGAGGGGGGATTTGACTATTGCTTTTATATTGTTAATCAAGGTTTCAGGGGCTTTTGGGGTCCTTAACGTGCTCAAAAACTCTTGAAACTTTACATACAAGTCGGAACCCCCTGCCATCAGGGACGGGTTGAAGCTGGTACCCGGGCGTGGCAGGGGGGCTCAACAGCGCCCCCTTGAACGGGGTCCCAAAACTTGGTCCATAGATCAAACACGCTTGCATGAATTAATTTGAAACTCGGTACACATATAGATATCATCGGGCCGAACAACTTTCCCCCGGTCAAGTTTTACGCCAGCCCAACAGGAAGTCGGCTATTATGGGTTGTTTGGAAAACGCTTGCTGTGGAATGCGAAGTACTCCTCCTAGAGAATTCATCCAATCCCCACCAAACTCGGTGTGCATGAAGTCAAGACATTGAGGATTCTAAATTGCGGACGGATTTTTGATATCTCGAACGGTTTGGCTGTGGCGAGGAAACGAATTTATGGCGAGAAAAGAGAAACACGAAGTGGAATAACTTCTGCATACATTAATTGATCTTGATGAAACTTCAGCAGTGTGTTCGTGGTAAGAGGCCGATCAGATGGATGTAACTATTGTGAGTCAAAGTTATAGCGCCACCAACTGGCTGCAGGAAGTTTGTCACTTTAAAAATGCTTTGAAATCACTCTCTTATTTTTACCCGATTTGCTTCAAACTTTATGTGTATATTGTAGACACACAGCAGATGTAGACCTGTGAAAGGATTATTGATATCTTAGATACTGTTGCCATGGCAATGCATCGAACTTAAATATTCTTTTTTGATGCTTTTGAGACTCTTAGCATGCTTGAAATTGCATGAAACTCGACAGACACATCACATTTATTAGCCAGTAGACATGTGCAAAGTTTCAGAAACGGGCGTGCTGGAATGGCTCAGTAGCGCCACCTTTTGACCAAAGTAGATTCATCTACAGCAACAAAACTTGCTATGTATATTGTTCTCATCAAGTTTGGAGAACGCTTGCTCTGGAATTTGAAATAATCCTCCTAGGCATTTTTTTCAATAGGGGGAAAAAAATATATACATATATATATATATATATATATATATATTTTTTTTTTTTAAGTGACAAGACAGAGAATATTACTTATCTGAGATATATATATATATATAAATATAGCTGCGAGCAGCGATGGAGGGCACAAGCCGGTGACACCGCCACCCTGGTGCCTTTAGTGTAACTAAAGGCACCAGGGTGGCGGTGCCACCGGCTTGGGCCCGCAATCGCTGCTCGCAGCTATATTTTATTATTATTATTCTTATTTTTCTGTCAACCTTTCGGGCATTTTTGGGGCCTTTAACATGCTCGAAAACTCTTGAAATTTTGCACACAGGTCAGAACCTGCGGCCATCAGGGCCGGGCTGAAGCTGGTACCCGGGCGTGGCAGGGGGGCTCAACAGCGCCCCCTTGAACGGGGTCCGAAAGTTTGGTCCATAAATCAGACACGCTTGCATGTAATAATATGAAACTCAATACACATATAGATCTCATCGGGCCAAACAACTTTCGTACTTTTACTTTTTACGCCAGCCCAACAGGAAGTCGGCTATTATGGGTTGTTTGGAAACGCATGCTGTGGAATTTAATGTACTCCTCCTAGGGAATTCATCCATTCACCTCCAAACTCAGTCAGCATGAAGTCAAGACATTGAGGATGCTAAATTGCGGACAGATTTTTGATATCTCGAACGGTTTGGCCGTGGCGAGGACACGAATTGATGGCGAATAATGGAAACAGGAAGTGTGTTATAACTTCTGCATACATTAACTGATCTTGATTAAACTTCAGCAGTGTGTTCGTTGTAAGAGGCCGATCACATGGATGTGACTATTGTGAGTCAAAGTTATAGCGCCACCAACTGGCAGCAGGAAGTGTGTCCCTTTCAAAATGCTTTGAATTCACCCTCTTATTTTTACCCGATTTGCTTCAAAGTTTATGTGTATAATGTAAACACACGGCAGATGTAGACCTGTGAAAGGATTTTTGATATCTTTAATACTGTTGCCATGGCAACGCTTCAAACTTTAATATTCTTTTTTTATGCTTTTGAGACTCTTAACATACTTGAAATTGGATGAAACTCGACAGACACATCACATTTATTAGCCCGTAGACATGTGCAAAGTTTCAGAAACGGGCGTGGTGAGGGGCTCAGTAGCGCCACCTTTAGTCATAAGTGGGGGGGTTAGTTTTATCAACAGCAACAAAACTTGGTATGTGTATTGTTCTCATCAAGACAGACAACTTTCTAATTTACATTAACGATCTCCGACCAACAGGAAGAGAGATATTTTGGTTTGAATGTGGATTTTCTGAAGAATTTTCTCTCCCTCTCTCTGTGTCTCTGTGTGTGTGAGGGGAGGGGGGATTTGACTATTGCTTTTATATTGTTAATCAAGGTTTCAGGGGCTTTTGGGGTCCTTAACGTGCTCAAAAACTCTTGAAACTTTACATACAAGTCGGAACCCCCTGCCATCAGGGACGGGTTGAAGCTGGTACCTGGGCGTGACAGGGGGGCTCAACAGCGCCCCCTTGAACGGGGTCCCAAAACTTGGTCCATAGATCAAACACGCTTGCATGAATTAATATGAAACTCGGTACACATATAGATCTCTTCGGGCCGAACAACTTTCCCCCAGTCAAGTTTTACGCCAGCCCAACAGGAAGTCAGCTATTATGGGTTGTTTGGAAAACGCTTGCTGTGGAATGCGAAGTACTCCTCCTAGAGAATTCATCCAATCCCCACCAAACTCGGTGTGCATGAAGTCAAGACATTGAGGATTCTAATTTGCGGACGGATTTTTGATATCTCGAACGGTTTGGCCGTGGCGAGGAAACGAATTTATGGCGAGAAAAGAGAAACACGAAGTGGAATAACTTCTGCATACATTAACTGATCTTGATGAAACTTCAGCAGTGTGTTCGTGGTAAGAGGCCGATCAGATGGATGTAACTATTGTGAGACAAAGTTATAGCGCCACCAACTGGCAGCAGGAAGTGTGTCACTTTCAACATGCTTTTGACAAAAGTGGGCGGGTTAGTTTTAACTACAGTAAAAAAAAAATTGTTTGTATATTGTACTCATCAAGCCGGACAACTTTCTAATTTACATTCATTAGCTCCGGCCATCAGGAAGTCAGATATTTTGGTCTGAATGTGGATTTTTTTGCAAAATCAGCCTCTGAATTTTTAGCCACTCCTCTTAAACTATTTATTTTATTCCCACCAAACTTTTTCAACATGATGAAAATACAATATGCTAAATTGTGAACGGATAATAAATATCTCAAACGGTTTTGCTATGGCGAGGGATTAAAGTAATGTCCAAAAAGGAAACACTAAAAGCCTCAAATCTTCTAAAAATGTAATTATATACCATTTATTTCTATATAAAAGTATACAAATATTACAACTAAACCCATTTTTTTCTGTTTTTAAAAATAATTTTATTCTAATTTTATTCTAAAATTAAAAACAGTAAAAAAAAAAAAAAAAAAAAGAAGTCATACATAGGGCTATTCTGCCCTCTTGTGTCCAAAAGGACATCAAAATAGTATATAAAACTTTTTACCAGGTAGGCCAATATTGTATTTAAATATACATTTATTAGGTATGTGTCTGAGGATCTTTTCCCACCGGTTAATCGACGTGTGACACGAGCGGGTGCTTTTAAATTGCTAATATAAAAGTGAAAGAAAAATACGGACGTCCGCACGGACATTGATAATGTTGCACACACAAATCACACACACGTTGGAAAGAATGATACTTTTAAACATAACACTAAACCGCCATTAAGTGTCGCCAGGCGACCGTCTTAATGAGTGAGTCATTGATTCATTCGTTCAAACGATTCGTTTGAATGACTGAGTCATTCATGATTAAGACATATGTTTATGGATTGATCATTCAATCTTTGAGTCAACCGATTCGTTCAAAATGCTGAATCATTCAGAAATGAGAAAACACATTGCTGAGAGATGCGCGTGATGGTTCTGCTGTGATCTTTTTGTTTAACTATTTTCGCTGCTGAAACAGAACAAAAACAGTCAATATTGCATCTAAAATGTAAGTGACTTGATTGTAACTGTTTTTTAACCTGTTGTATGAAATCAATGTCACAGTTTCAATCGTGATTGTATTCAGGAAACAGCCTTCTCGTCAAGTGAGGTTGCTTAACTGTTATAAAATATATCAAAACTCCATATTTATAATTTTTATAGTCAGTAAGTTGTTAACTGAGTTTGTTTTTTGTGTGCTGATCTCATTTGTTTACATTTCTCCTGGAGAAGCTGCATGAGCCTCAGCAGCGCAACCTTGTTACCATTGATCAACTGATTACTGGTAATCCATTTATTAACAACTGTTGATTGCAACTTAAAATGAATGTAATAAAATTAGAATAATCTCTCGTTTTAGTGATTCCCAAGTAATTTTTTTTGTCATTGACGTTCTAATCAGGCTACTCTGGTCGGGCAAGTAAAATTCTCTTTCAGGTTGGCCTATTGTATTTATATATAAATATATTAGGGATGTGACTGTGGGAAAATTTTCCCACCGGTTAATCGATGTGTGACACCGCTGGGGGCTTTTGAATCGGTAACTTAAAAACGAAAGTAAAATATGTTCGTCCGCACGGACATTGATAATGGTGCAGAGCGAGCGCATTGCAATCTTGATATCGCAGTCTGTTCATTATAGCCTTTATAAAATATAATAATAAAATAGTCAACCTAACATATAAAAATTACACTGCTCTGAATAGTATGAATTGTACTGACTATTTAAACACAGTAATCACCGCTAAACTGTGATGTTTTCAAGCACATATGTGCGCATGTGAAGAGGATAATTTTTCCCTTCAATAGTGGAACGTGAGTGAAGTACAAAGCCTATAATAAACAAATGTTTAGCATCCAAAAAATGTAATATATATATATATATAACAAAAAAAAAAAAAAAAATATATATATATATATATATATATATATATATATATAAATATAGCTGCGAGCAGCGATGGAGGGCCCAAGCCGGTGAAACCGCCACCCCGGTGCCTTTATTAGGGCCCAAGCCCTGAAAGGGCGAAGGCCCTATTGTTTTCGGTAGAATTATTTATTATTATTCTTCTTATTCTTATTTTTCTGTCAACCTTTCGGGCACTTTTGAGACCCTTAACGTGCTCGAAAACTCTTGAAACTTTGCACACGGGTCAGAACCCGCGGCCATCAGGGCCGGGCTGAAGCTGGTACCCGGGCGTGGCAGGGGGGCTCGACAGCGCCCCCTTGAACGGGGTCCGAAAACTTGGTCCATAAATCAGACACGCTTGCATGTAATAATATGAAACTCGGTACACATATAGATCTCATCGGGCCGAACAACTTTCGTACTTTTACTTTTTACGCCAGCCCAACAGGAAGTCGGCTATTATGGGTTGTTTGGAAACGCATGCTGTGGAATTTAATGTACTCCTCCTAGGGAATTCATCCATTCGCCTCCAAACTCAGTCAGCATGAAGTCAAGACATTGAGGATGCTAAATTGCGGACAGATTTTTGATATCTCGAACGGTTTGGCCGTGGCGAGGACACGAATTGATGGCGAATAATGGAAACAGGAAGTGTGTTATAACTTCTGCATACATTAACTGATCTTGATTAAACTTCAGCAGTGTGTTCGTTGTAAGAGGCCGATCACATGGATGTGACTATTGTGAGTCAAAGTTATAGCGCCACCAACTGGCAGCAGGAAGTGTGTCCCTTTCAAAATGCTTTGAAATCACCCTCTTATTTTTACCCGATTTGCTTCAAAGTTTATGTGTATAATGTAAACACACGGCAGATGTAGACCTGTGAAAGGATTTTTGATATCTTTAATACTGTTGCCATGGCAACGCTTCAAACTTTAATATTCTTTTTTGATGCTTTTGAGACTCTTAACATACTTGAAATTGGATGAAACTCGACAGACACATCACATTTATTAGCCCGTAGACATGTGCAAAGTTTCAGAAACGGGCGTGGTGAGGGGCTCAGTAGCGCCACCTTTAGTCATAAGTGGGGGGGTTAGTTTTATCAACAACAACAAAACTTGGTATGTGTATTGTTCTCATCAAGACGGACAACTTTCTAATTTACATTAACGATCTCCGACCAACAGGAAGAGAGATATTTTGGTTTGAATGTGGATTTTCTGAAGAATTTTCTCTCCCTCTCTCTGTGTCTCTGTGTGTGTGAGGGGAGGGGGGATTTGACTATTGCTTTTATATTGTTAATCAAGGTTTCAGGGGCTTTTGGGGTCCTTAACGTGCTCAAAAACTCTTGAAACTTTACATACAAGTCGGAACCCCCTGCCATCAGGGACGGGTTGAAGCTGGTACCCGGGCGTGGCAGGGGGGCTCAACAGCGCCCCCTTGAACGGGGTCCCAAAACTTGGTCCATAGATCAAACACGCTTGCATGAATTAATTTGAAACTCAGTACACATATAGATATCATCGGGCCGAACAACTTTCGTGCTCTAAGTTTTACGCCAGCCCAACAGGAAGTCGGCTATTATGGGTTGTTTGAAAAACGCTTGCTGTGGAATGCGAAGTACTCCTCCTAGAGAATTCATCCAATCCCCACCAAACTCGGTGTGCATGAAGTCAAGACATTGAGGATTCTAAATTGCGGACGGATTTTTGATATCTCGAACGGTTTGGCCGTGGCGAGGAAACGAATTTATGGCGAGAAAAGAGAAACACGAAGTGGAATAACTTCTGCATACATTAACTGATCTTGATGAAACTTCAGCAGTGTGTTCGTGGTAAGAGGCCGATCAGATGGATGTAACTATTGTGAGTCAAAGTTATAGCGCCACCAACTGGCAGCAGGAAGTGTGTCACTTTCAACATGCTTTTGACAAAAGTGGGCGGGTTAGTTTTAACTACAGTAAAAAAAAAATAGTTTGTATATTGTACTCATCAAGCCGGACAACTTTCTAATTTACATTCATTAGCTCCGGCCATCAGGAAGTCAGATATTTTGGTCTGAATGTGGATTTTTTTTGCAAAATCAGCCTCTGAATTTTTAGCCACTCCTCATAAACTATTTATTTTATTCCCACCAAACTTTTTCAACATGATACAAATATATTAATGATGCTAAATTGTAAACGGATATTGAATATCTCAAACGGTTTTGCTATGGCGAGGGATTAAATTAATGTCAAAAAGGAAGCAGGAAACATCTCATAACTTCTAAAAATGTAATTATACACCATTTATTTTTATATAAAATTATACAAATATTAGAACTAAACCCATTTTATTCTGTTTTTGCTATTCAAGGAGTATGAAAAAGTAAAAAACAGGCTATTTAGTGCTATTTGGTTCAACAAAAAAGCAAACATAGGGCTATACTGCCCTCTTGTGTCCAAAAGGAAATCAAAATAGTATATAAAAAGTTTTACTAGGTAGGCCTATTGTATTTAAATATAAATGTATTAGGTATGACTGTGAGGATATTTTCCCATCGGTTAATCGACGTGTGACACGAGCGGGTGCTTTTAAATCGCTAATATAAAAGTGAAAGTAAAAAACGGACGTCCGCACTGACATTGATAATGGTGCACGTTGGAAAGAATGATACTTTTAAACACTAAACCGCCATTAGGTGTCGCCAGGCGACCATCTTAATGAGTGAGTCATTGATTCATTCGTTCAAACGATTCGTTCGAATGACTGAGTCATTCATGATTGAGACAGATGTTTATGGATTGACCATTGAATCTTTGAGTCAACCGATTCGTTTCAAAATGCTGAATCATTCAGTAATGAGAAAACAAGTTGCTGTGAGATGCGCGATGGTTCTGCTGTGATCTTTGTTTAACTATTTTTGCTACTGAAACAGAACAAAAACAGTCAATATTGCATCTAAACTGTAAGTGACTTAATTGTAACTGTTTATTAACCTGTTGTATGAAATCAATGTCACAGTTTCAATCGTGATTGTATTCAGGAAACAGCCTTCTCGTCAAGTGAGGTTGCTTAACTGTTATAAAATATATCAAAACTCCATATTTATCATTTTTATAGTCAGTAAGTTGTTAACTGAGTTTGTTTTTTGTGTGCTGATCTCATTTGTTTACATTTCTCCTGGAGAAGCTGCATGAGCGTCAGCAGCGCAAGCTTGTTACCATTGATCAACTGATTACTGGTAATCCATTTATTAACAACTGTTGATTGCAACTTAAAATGAATGTAATAAAATTAGAATAATCTCTCGTTTTAGTGATTCCCAAGTTATTTTTTTGTCATTGACGTTCTAATCAGGCTACTCTGGTCGGGCAAGTAAAATTCTCTTTCAGGTTGGCCTATTGTATTTATATATGACTGTGGGAAAATTTTCCCACCGGTTAATCGATGTGTGACACCGCCAATGGCGATTCTAGGGGGTGGCCTGGGGTGGCCGGGGCCACCCCTGAAAGCTCATTGGCCACCCCTGTGGCCACCCCAGATCTGATAGGTAGGTCAAGTTCGTCAACACAAGAAACGAGAAATGTTGTCAATCAGTGATGACAGCTGATCAACTGATTTAGGGCCAGTTTCACATTTTTAACTAACACAGTAACGGTCGTACTGAGACTGTGAGAGCTGATTTCTGCTCAGCGGACGTTTGGCCATGCAGGTCAGATGACACATGAGATAAGAGCACGCGCGCTGCACGGTGCACCTGCTGCTGCTGGTCCGTGAAACAAGAGGACGGTCACGCAGTTTCAACAATACAACAACGATAAAAACGCTGGAATCAGTCGATTGAGAGGTATGGTCGGGACCCAACGCAACAGAGTGCGGAATGGGAATCTAGATCTGATGGCCGAGTGCGGGCGCGGGCGGTAATGCACTCGTGTGTCGATTCGCGGGAGTCGGGACTCGGGAGTCGGGACTCCCGCAAAATAGAATTATCTATAAATTGAACAAATAAAAACGAATAAATTGTCATTCATCTGTTGCACAAAAGTAACAAGAACAACTAAAACAAAATAGAAACGATTTACAGGCCAGAGTCTCTATTTATAGCATGTTTGCAGCGTTGAACAATGTAACCAATCACAGACATATGTGTTGATTTCTTGAACGCAATGGCCAATCAGATGCATTTAAGATAGAATCCCCTCACCACTCAAAATTGACTTTTTGTTCAGTGCTGAATTCTGCATACTGGCAAATCATCTATTATATCAAACAAAGTGTAGATAATATGAAAGATTAATTATGCAGCCAGTTTCATTGATAATAACAGAGATTTGTGAGATGGCGATGAACTGAGATGTCAGCTTTTTAGGAATTATTAAGTGAGAAATCCGTCCCGCGCAGGTCTCTAATGTAGACTTTAAAAACAAACCACTAACATTATATTTACATTAACAGTAGCCTAGGCTGCAATCTAGTGTATGTGAACCTTTTTGCAGATAAACACAAATGCATTTTCGGACAAGTTAATGGCCAAGTTAATTGAGTAAATCATATCCCCCACTATGGCAATTAATAACAGACTATAGTAAACACATTTCCTAAATAGGCCTGTGACTGTATCTTACATTTTATGAAATAGTACCATTATTTAAAAATAAAGTTTGCACTTTGTTACTATTATTAAAATCCTCTATTGTTCATAAGATTTTAAAGGTTTACATAACATTACTTTATAGTATATATGGCCACCCCACTCTAGTTTTGTGTCCCATCTTGGCCACCCCAGTAAAAATGTCCTGGATACGCCACTGGACACCGCTGGGGGCTTTTGAATCGGTAACTTAAAAACGAAAGTAAAATATGTTCGTCCGCACGGACATTGATAATGGTGCAGAGCGAGCGCATTGCAATCTTGATATCGCAGTCTGTTCATTATAGCCTTTATAAAATATAATAATAAAATAGTCAACCTAACATATAAAAATTACACTGCTCTGAATAGTATGAATTGTACTGACTATTTAAACACAGTAATCACCGCTAAACTGTGATGTTTCCAAGCACATATTTGCGCATGTGAAGAGGATAATTTTTCCCTTCAATAGTGGAACGTGAGTGAAGTACAAAGCCTATAATAAACAAATGTTTAGCATCCCAAAAATGTAATATCTATATATATATATATATATATATATATATAAACACACTTAAAAAAAAAAAAAAAAAAAAAATATATATATATATATATATTTTTTTTTTTTTTATATATATATATATATATATATATATATATATATATATATATATATATATATAAATATAGCTGCGAGCAGCGATGGAGGGCCCAAGCCGGTGACACCGCCACCCCGGTGCCTTTAGTGTAACTAAAGGCACCAGGGTGGCGGTGCCACCGGCTTGGGCCCGCAATCGCTGCTCGCAGCTATATTTAGGGCCCAAGCCCTGAAAGGGCGAAGGCCCTATTGTTTTCGGTAGAATTATTAGGGCCCAAGCCCTGAAAGGGCGAAGGCCCTATTGTTTCCGGTAGGATTATTTATTATTATTATTATTATTATTATTATTTTTCTGTCAACCTTTCGGGCATTTTTGGGGCCTTTAACATGCTCGAAAACTCTTGAAATTTTGCACACAGGTCAGAACCTGCGGCCATCAGGGCCGGGCTGAAGCTGGTACCCGGGCGTGGCAGGGGGGCTCAACAGCGCCCCCTTGAACGGGGTCCGAAAGTTTGGTCCATAAATCAGACATGCTTGCATGTAATAATATGAAACTCAATACACATATAGATCTCATCGGGCCAAACAACTTTCGTACTTTTAATTTTTACGCCAGCCCAACAGGAAGTCGGCTATTATGGGTTGTTTGGAAACGCATGCTGTGGAATTTAATGTACTCCTCCTAGGAAATTCATCCATTCGCCTCCAAACTCAGTCAGCATGAAGTCAAGACATTGAGGATGCTAAATTGCGGACAGATTTTTGATATCTCGAACGGTTTGGCCGTGGCGAGGACACGAATTGATGGCGAATAATGGAAACAGGAAGTGTGTTATAACTTCTGCATACATTAACTGATCTTGATTAAACTTCAGCAGTGTGTTCGTTGTAAGAGGCCGATCACATGGATGTGACTATTGTGAGTCAAAGTTATAGCGCCACCAACTGGCAGCAGGAAGTGTGTCCCTTTCAAAATGCTTTGAAATCACCCTCTTATTTTTACCCGATTTGCTTCAAAGTTTATGTGTATAATGTAAACACACGGCAGATGTAGACCTGTGAAAGGATTTTTGATATCTTTAATACTGTTGCCATGGCAACGCTTCAAACTTTAATATTCTTTTTTGATGCTTTTGAGACTCTTAACATACTTGAAATTGGATGAAACTCGACAGACACATCACATTTATTAGCCCGTAGACATGTGCAAAGTTTCAGAAACGGGCGTGGTGAGGGGCTCAGTAGCGCCACCTTTAGTCATAAGTGGGGGGGTTAGTTTTATCAACAGCAACAAAACTTGGTATGTGTATTGTTCTCATCAAGACGGACAACTTTCTAATTTACATTAACGATCTCCGACCAACAGGAAGAGAGATATTTTGGTTTGAATGTGGATTTTCTGTAGAATTTTCTCTCCCTCTCTCTGTGTCTCTGTGTGTGTGAGGGGAGGGGGGATTTGACTATTGCTTTTATATTGTTAATCAAGGTTTCAGGGGCTTTTGGGGTCCTTAACGTGCTCAAAAACTCTTGAAACTTTACATACAAGTCGGAACCCCCTGCCATCAGGGACGGGTTGAAGCTGGTACCCGGGCGTGGCAGGGGGGCTCAACAGCGCCCCCTTGAACGGGGTCCCAAAACTTGGTCCATAGATCAAACACGCTTGCATGAATTAATTTGAAACTCGGTACACATATAGATATCATCGGGCCAAACAACTTTCCCCCGGTCAAGTTTTACGCCAGCCCAACAGGAAGTCGGCTATTATGGGTTGTTTGGAAAACGCTTGCTGTGGAATGCGAAGTACTCCTCCTAGAGAATTCATCCAATCCCCACCAAACTCGGTGTGCATGAAGTCAAGACATTGAGGATTCTAAATTGCGGACGGATTTTTGATATCTCGAACGGTTTGGCCGTGGCGAGGAAACGAATTTATGGCGAGAAAAGAGAAACACGAAGTGGAATAACTTCTGCATACATTAACTGATCTTGATGAAACTTCAGCAGTGTGTTCGTGGTAAGAGGCCGATCAGATGGATGTAACTATTGTGAGTCAAAGTTATAGCGCCACCAACTGGCAGCAGGAAGTGTGTCACTTTCAACATGCTTTTGACAAAAGTGGGCGGGTTAGTTTTAACTACAGTAAAAAAAAAATTGTTTGTATATTGTACTCATCAAGCCGGACAACTTTCTAATTTACATTCATTAGCTCCGGCCATCAGGAAGTCAGATATTTTGGTCTGAATGTGGATTTTTTTTGCTAAATCAGCCTCTGAATGTTTAGCCACTCCTCTTAAACTATTTATTTTATTCACACCAAACTTTTTCAACATGATGAAAATACATTAAATATGCTAAATTGTGCACGGATAATAAATATCTCAAACGGTTTTGATATGGCGAGGGATTAAAGTAATGTCAAAAAAGGAATCAGAAAACATCTCATATCTTCTACAAATGTAATTATACACCGTTTATTTTTATAGAAAATTATACAAATATTAGAACTAAACCCATTTTATTCTGTTTTTGCAATTCAAGAAGTATAAAAAAAAGTTAAAAACAAGCTATTTAGTGCTATTTGGTTCAACAAAAAAGCAAACATAGGGCTATACTGCCCTCTTGTGTCCAAAAGGATATAAATATAGTATATTAAACTTTTTACTAGGTAGGCCTATATTGTATTTAAATATAAATGTATTAGGTATATGACTGTGAGGATATTTTCCCATCGGTTAATCGACGTGTGACACAAGCGGGTGCTTTTAAATCGCTAATATAAAAGTGAAAGTAAAATTCGGACGTCCGCACGGACATTGATAATGGTGCACACACGTTGGAAAGAATGATACTTTTAAACATAACACTAAACCGCCATTAGGTTAGTCTTACATTAGTCTTAATGAGCGAGTCATTGATTCATTCGTTCAAACGATTCGTTCAAATGACTGAGTCATTCATGATTGAGACATATGTTTATGGATTGATCATTCAATCTTTGAGTCAACCGATTCGTTCAAAATGCTGAATCATTCAGAAATGAGAAAACACATTGCTGAGAGATGCGCGTGATGATTCTGCTGTGATCTTTTTGTTTAACTATTTTCGCTGCTGAAACAGAACAAAAACAGTCAATATTGCATCTAAAATGTAAGTGACTTGATTGTAACTGTTTTTTAACCTGTTGTATGAAATCAATGTCACAGTTTCAATCGTGATTGTATTCAGGAAACAGCCTTCTCGTCAAGTGAGGTTGCTTAACTGTTATAAAATATATCAAAACTCCATATTTATCATTTTTATAGTCAGTAAGTTGTTAACTGAGTTTGTTTTTTGTGTGCTGATCTCATTTGTTTACATTTCTCCTGGAGAAGCTGCATGAGCCTCAGCAGCGCAACCTTGTTACCATTGATCAACTGATTACTGGTAATCCATTTATTAACAACTGTTGATTGCAACTTAAAATGAATGTAATAAAATTTGAATAATCTCTCGTTTTAGTGATTCCCAAGTTATTTTTTTGTCATTGACGTTCTAATCAGGCTACTCTGGTCGGGCAAGTAAAATTCTCTTTCAGGTTGGCCTATTGTATTTATATATAAATATATTAGGGATGTGACTGTGGGAAAATTTTCCCACCGGTTAATCGATGTGTGACATTGCTGGGGGCTTTTGAATCGGTAACTTAAAAACGAAAGTAAAATATGTTCGTCCGCACGGACATTGATAATGGTGCAGAGCGAGCGCATTGCAATCTTGATATCGCAGTCTGTTCATTATAGCCTTTATAAAATATAATAATAAAATAGTCAACCTAACATATAAAAATTACACTGCTCTGAATAGTATGAATTGTACTGACTATTTAAACACAGTAATCACCGCTAAACTGTGATGTTTCCAAGCACATATTTGCACATGTGAAGAGGATAATTTTTCCCTTCAATAGTGGAACGTGAGTGAAGTACAAAGCCTATAATAACAAATGTTTAGCATCCAAAAAATGTAATATATATATATATATATATATATATATATATATATATATATATATATATATATATTATATATATATATATTATATATATATATATATAAACACTTAAAAAAAAAAAATATATATATATATTGTTTTTGTTTTTTTTGTTATATATATATATATATATATATATAAATATAGCTGCGAGCAGCGATGGAGGGCCCAAGCCGGTGAAACCGCCACCCCGGTGCCTTTAGTGTAACTAAAGGCACCAGGGTGGCGGTGCCACCGGCTTGGGCCCGCAATCGCTGCTCGCAGCTATATTTTATTATTATTCTTCTTATTCTTATTTTTCTGTCAACCTTTCGGGCACTTTTGAGACCCTTAACGTGCTCGAAAACTCTTGAAACTTTGCACACGGGTCAGAACCCGCGGCCATCAGGGCCGGGCTGAAGCTGGTACCCGGGCGTGGCAGGGGGGCTCGACAGCGCCCCCTTGAACGGGGTCCGAAAACTTGGTCCATAAATCAGACACGCTTGCATGTAATAATATGAAACTCGGTACACATATAGATCTCATCGGGCCGAACAACTTTCGTACTTTTACTTTTTACGCCAGCCCAACAGGAAGTCGGCTATTATGGGTTGTTTGGAAACGCATGCTGTGGAATTTAATGTACTCCTCCTAGGGAATTCATCCATTCGCCTCCAAACTCAGTCAGCATGAAGTCAAGACATTGAGGATGCTAAATTGCGGACAGATTTTTGATATCTCGAACGGTTTGGCCGTGGCGAGGACACGAATTGATGGCGAATAATGGAAACAGGAAGTGTGTTATAACTTCTGCATACATTAACTGATCTTGATTAAACTTCAGCAGTGTGTTCGTTGTAAGAGGCCGATCACATGGATGTGACTATTGTGAGTCAAAGTTATAGCGCCACCAACTGGCAGCAGGAAGTGTGTCCCTTTCAAAATGCTTTGAAATCACCCTCTTATTTTTACCCAATTTGCTTCAAAGTTTATGTGTATAATGTAAACACACGGCAGATGTAGACCTGTGAAAGGATTTTTGATATCTTTAATACTGTTGCCATGGCAACGCTTCAAACTTTAATATTCTTTTTTGATGCTTTTGAGACTCTTAACATACTTGAAATTGGATGAAACTCGACAGACACATCACATTTATTAGCCCGTAGACATGTGCAAAGTTTCAGAAACAGGCGTGGTGAGGGGCTCAGTAGCGCCACCTTTAGTCATAAGTGGGGGGGTTAGTTTTATCAACAGCAACAAAACTTGGTATGTGTATTGTTCTCATCAAGACGGACAACTTTCTAATTTACATTAACGATCTCCGACCAACAGGAAGAGAGATATTTTGGTTTGAATGTGGATTTTCTGAAGAATTTTCTCTCCCTCTCTCTGTGTCTCTGTGTGTGTGAGGGGAGGGGGGATTTGACTATTGCTTTTATATTGTTAATCAAGGTTTCAGGGGCTTTTGGGGTCCTTAACATGCTCAAAAACTCTTGAAACTTTACATACAAGTCGGAACCCCCTGCCATCAGGGACGGGTTGAAGCTGGTACCCGGGCGTGGCAGGGGGGCTCAACAGCGCCCCCTTGAACGGGGTCACAAAACTTGGTCCATAGATCAAACACGCTTGCATGAATTAATTTGAAACTCAGTACACATATAGATATCATTGGGCCGAACAACTTTCGTGCTCTAAGTTTTACGCCAGCCCAACAGGAAGTCGGCTATTATGGGTTGTTTGGAAAACGCTTGCTGTGGAATGCGAAGTACTCCTCCTAGAGAATTCATCCAATCCCCACCAAACTCGGTGTGCATGAAGTCAAGACATTGAGGATTCTAAATTGCGGACGGATTTTTGATATCTCGAACGGTTTGGCCGTGGCAAGGAAACGAATTTATGGCGAGAAAAGAGAAACACGAAGTGGAATAACTTCTGCATACATTAACTGATCTTGATGAAACTTCAGCAGTGTGTTCGTGGTAAGAGGCCGATCAGATGGATGTAACTATTGTGAGTCAAAGTTATAGCGCCACCAACTGGCAGCAGGAAGTGTGTCACTTTCAACATGCTTTTGACAAAAGTGGGCGGGTTAGTTTTAACTACAGTAAAAAAAAAAATAGTTTGTATATTGTACTCATCAAGCCGGACAACTTTCTAATTTACATTCATTAGCTCCGGCCATCAGGAAGTCAGATATTTTGGTCTGAATGTGGATTTTTTTTGCAAAATCAGCCTCTGAATTTTTAGCCACTCCTCTTAAACTATTTATTTTATTCCCACCAAACTTTTTCAACATGATACAAATATATTAATGATGCTAAATTGTAAACGGATATTGAATATCTCAAACGGTTTTGCTATGGCGAGGGATTAAATTAATGTCAAAAAGGAAGCAGGAAACATCTCATAACTTCTAAAAATGTAATTATACACCATTTATTTTTATATAAAATTATACAAATATTAGAACTAAACCCATTTCATTCTGTTTTTGCTATTCAAGGAGTATGAAAAAGTTAAAAACAGGCTATTTAGTGCTATTTGGTTCAACAAAAAAGCAAACATAGGGCTATACTGCCCTCTTGTGTCCAAAAGGAAATCAAAATAGTATATAAAACGTTTTACTAGGTAGGCCTATTGTATTTAAATATAAATGTATTAGGTATGACTGTGAGGATATTTTCCCATCGGTTAATCGACGTGTGACACGAGCGGGTGCTTTTAAATCGCTAATATAAAAGTGAAAGTAAAAAACGGACGTCCGCACTGACATTGATAATGGTGCACGTTGGAAAGAATGATACTTTTAAACACTAAACCGCCATTAGGTGTCGCCAGGCGACCATCTTAATGAGCGAGTCATTGATTCATTCGTTCAAACGATTCGTTCGAATGACTGAGTCATTCATGATTGAGACAGATGTTTATGGATTGACCATTGAATCTTTGAGTCAACCGATTCGTTTCAAAATGCTGAATCATTCAGTAATGAGAAAACAAGTTGCTGTGAGATGCGCGACGGTTCTGCTGTGATCTTTGTTTAACTATTTTTGCTGCTGAAACAGAACAAAAACAGTCAATATTGCATCTAAAATGTAAGTGACTTAATTGTAACTGTTTATTAACCTGTTGTATGAAATCAATGTCACAGTTTCAATCGTGATTGTATTCAGGAAATAGTAGCCTACTCGTCAAGTGAGGTTGCTTATATGTTATAAAATATATAAAAACTCCATATTTGTCATTTTTATAGTCAGTATGTTGTTAACTGGGTTGCTTTTTTGTGTGCTGCGCTCATTTGTTTACAATTCTCCTGGAGAAGCTGCATGAGCCTCAGCAGGGCAACCTTGTTACCATTGATCAGTAAGACATTTATTATTAACTGCTGATTGCAACTTAAAATGAATGTAATGAAATTAGAATAATCTCTCATTTTAGTGATTCCCAAGTAATTTGTTTTGTTATTGACGTTCTAATCAGGCTATACTCTGGTCGGGCAAGTAAAATTCTCTTTCAGGTAGGCCTATTGTATTTATATATTAGGGATGTGACTGTGATAACATTTTCCCACCGGTTAATCGACGTGTGACACCGCTGAGGGCTTTTAAATCGCTAACTTAAAAGCGAAAATAAAATACAGATGTCCGCACAGACATTGATAATGGTGCGGAGTAGAGCGAGCATTTTCAATGTATTCCTATGGAAGTAGGAATAAACTAATACATTTTATTTATGTTTTTATGTGTCCACTGTTCAACCGCAACCGCGTCACACACACACACACACACACACACACACACACACACACATTCCAGAATTGCAATCTTGACATCGCAGCCTGTTCATTATAGCCCTAATACAATATAATAATAAAAATAGTCAACATAACATATACGAATTACACTGCTCTGTTTAAATAGTCAGTAGTACAATTTGTACCATTCACAGTAAGCAGAGCTCCACTGTGATGTTTCCAAGCACATTTTTGCGCGTGTGAAGAGGATGATTTTTTCCATCGATATTGGAACACGAGTGAAGTACAAAGCCTATAATAAAGAATAGTTTAGCATCCAAATACATCGCAAATATTGAAACATTTTGATTCTAATGAGAGGGTTACGTGAGACCAACACGGCTTACTTTCGTTTTTATTTTTACATTAAATTTAAAGGATTTGTTGTGGAATATTTTGAGTGTATCATAAAATCAGAATAAGGTAAGACAAGTAAAATTTCCCGTCTTTATTATTATTATATATATATATATATATATATATATATATGTGTGTATATATATATATATATATATAAATATAGCTGCGAGCAGCGATGGAGGGCCCAAGCCGGTGACACCGCCACCCCGGTGCCTTTAGTGTAACTAAAGGCACCAGGGTGGCGGTGCCACCGGCTTGGGCCCGCAATCGCTGCTCGCAGCTATATTTATATATATATATATATATATACACACATATATATATTTATTATTATTATTATTATTATTATTATTATTTTGTCAACCTTTCGGGCACTTTTGGGGCCCTTAACATGCTCGAAAACTCTTGAAACTTTGCACACGGGTCAGAACCTGCGGCCATCAGGGCTGGGCTGAAGCTGGTACCCGGGCGTGGCAGGGGGGCTCGACAGCGCCCCCTGGAACGGGATCCGAACACTTGTCCATAAATCAAACACACTTGCATGTAATAATATGAAACTCGGTACACATATAGATCTCATCGGGCTGAACAACTTTCGTGCTCTAAGTTTTACGCCAGCCCAACAGGAAGTCGGCTATTATGGGTTGTTTGGAAACGCATGCTGTGGAATTTGATCTACTCCTCCTAGGGAATTGATCCATTCGCCTCCAAACTCGGTGTGCATGAAGTCAAGACATTGAGGATGCTAAATTGCGGACGGATTTTTGATATCTCAAACGGTTTGGCCGTGGCGAGGAAACGAATTTATGGCGAATAAGGGACACAGGAAGTGTGTTATAACTTCTGCATACATTAACTGATCTTGATTAAACTTCAGCAGTGTGTTCGTTGTAAGAGGCCGATCACATGGATGTGACTATTGTGAGTCAAAGTTATAGCGCCACCAACTGGCAGCAGGACGTGTGTCACTTTCAAAATGCTTTGAAATAACCCTCTTATTTTTACCAGATTTGCTTCAAACTTTATGTGTATAATGTAAACACACGGATGATGTAGACCTGTGAAAGGATTATTGATATCTTAGATACTGTTGCCGTGGCAACGCATCAAACTTTAATATTCTTTTTTGATGCTTTTGAGACTCTTAACATACTTGAAATTGCATGAAACTCGACAGACACATCACATTTATTAGCCAGTAGACATGTGCAAAGTTTCAGAAACGGGCGTGGTGAGGGGCTCAGTAGCGCCACCTTTAGTCATAAGTGGGGGGGTTAGTTTTATCAACAGCAACAAAACTTGGTATGTGTATTGTTCTCATCAAGACGGACAACTTTCTAATTTACATTAACGATCTCCGACCAACAGGAAGAGAGATATTTTGGTTTGAATGTGGATTTTCTGAAGAATTTTCTCTCCCTCTCTCTGTGTCTCTGTGTGTGTGAGGGGAGGGGGGATTTGACTATTGCTTTTATATTGTTAATCAAGGTTTCAGGGGCTTTTGGGGTCCTTAACGTGCTCAAAAACTCTTGAAACTTTACATACAAGTCGGAACCGCCATTAGGTGTCGCCAGGCGACCATCTTAATGAGCGAGTCATTGATTCATTCGTTCAAACGATTCGTTCGAATGACTGAGTCATTCATGATTGAGACAGATGTTTATGGATTGATCATTGAATCTTTGAGTCAACCGATTCGTTCTAAATGCTGAATCATTCAGTAATGAGAAAACAAGTTGCTGTGAGATGCGCGACGGTTCTGCTGTGATCTTTAACTATTTTTGCTGCTGAAACAGAACAAAAACAGTCAATATTGCATCTAAAATGTAAGTGACTTAATTGTAACTGTTTATTAACCTGTTGTATGAAATCAATGTCACAGTTTCAATCGTGATTGTATTCAGGAAATAGTAGCCTACTCGTCAAGTGAGGTTGCTTAACTCTATGTTATAAAATATATAAAAACTCCATATTTGTAATTTTTATAGTCAGTATGTTGTTAACTGGGTTGCTTTTTTGTGTGCTGCGCTCATTTGTTTACAATTCTCCTGGAGAAGCTGCATGAGCCTCAGCAGGGCAACCTTGTTACCATTGATCAGTAATACATTTATTATTAACTGCTGATTGCAACTTAAAAATGAATGTAATGAAATTAGAATAATCTCTCGTTTTAGTGATTCCCAAGTTATTTTTTTTTTGTTATTGACGTTCTAATCAGGCTATACTCTGGTCGGGCAAGTAAAATTCTCTTTCAGGTAGGCCTATTGTATTTATATATAAATATATTAGGGATGTGACTGTGATACAATTTTCCCACCGGTTAATCGACGTGTGACACCGCTGAGGGCTTTTAAATCGCTAACTTAAAAGCGAAAGTAAAATACAGACGTCCGCACAGACATTGATAATGGTGCGGAGTAGAGCGAGCATTTTCAATGTATTCCTATGGAAGTAGGAATAAACTAATACATTTTATTTATGTTTTTATGTGTCCACTGTTCAACCGCAACAGCGTCACACACACACACACACACACATTCCAGAATTGCAATCTTGACATCGCAGCCTTTTCATTATAGCCCTAATACAATATAATAATAAAAATAGTCAACATAAGATATACGAATTACACTGCTCTGTTTAAATAGTCAGTAGTACAATTTGTACCATTCACAGTAAGCAGAGCTCCGCTGTGGTGTTTCCAAGCACATTTTTGCGCGTGTGAAGAGGATGATTTTTTCCATCGATATTGGAACACGAGTGAAGTACAAAGCCTATAATAAAGAATAGTTTAGCATCCAAATACATCGCAAATATTGAAACATTTTGATTCTACTGAGAGGGTTACGTGAGACCAACACGGTTTACTTTCGTTTTTATTTTTACATTAAATTTAAAGGATTTGTTGTGGAATATTTTGAGTGTATCATAAAATCAGAGACAAGTAATATTTTCTGTCTTATATATATATATATATATATATATATATATATGTGTGTGTGTGTGTGTGTGTGTGTATATATATATATATATATATATATATATATGTGTGTGTGTGTGTGTGATATATATATATATATATATATATATATATATATATATAAATATAGCTGCGAGCAGCGATGGAGGGCCAAAGCCGGCGGCACCGCCACCCCGGTGCCTTTAGGTAACTAAAGGCACCGGGGTTGCGGTGCCACCGGCTTGGGCCCGCAATCGCTGCTCGCAGCTATATTTTATTATTATTCTTCTTATTCTTATTTTTCTGTCAACCTTTCGGGCACTTTTGAGACCCTTAACGTGCTCGAAAACTCTTGAAACTTTGCACACGGGTCAGAACCCGCGGCCATCAGGGCCGGGCTGAAGCTGGTACCCGGGCGTGGCAGGGGGGCTCGACAGCGCCCCCTTGAACGGGGTCCAAAAACTTGGTCCATAAATCAGACACGCTTGCATGTAATAATATGAAACTCGGTACACATATAGATCTCATCGGGCCGAACAACTTTCGTACTTTTACTTTTTACGCCAGCCCAACAGGAAGTCGGCTATTATGGGTTGTTTGGAAACGCATGCTGTGGAATTTAATGTACTCCTCCTAGGGAATTCATCCATTCGCCTCCAAACTCAGTCAGCATGAAGTCAAGACATTGAGGATGCTAAATTGCGGACAGATTTTTGATATCTCGAACGGTTTGGCCGTGGCGATGACACGAATTGATGGCGAATAATGGAAACAGGAAGTGTGTTATAACTTCTGCATACATTAACTGATCTTGATTCAACTTCAGCAGTGTGTTCGTTGTAAGAGGCCGATCACATGGATGTGACTATTGTGAGTCAAAGTTATAGCGCCACCAACTGGCAGCAGGAAGTGTGTCCCTTTCAAAATGCTTTGAAATCACCCTCTTATTTTTACCCGATTTGCTTCAAAATTTATGTGTATAATGTAAACACACGGCAGATGTAGACCTGTGAAAGGATTTTTGATATCTTTAATACTGTTGCCTTGGCAACGCTTCAAACTTTAATATTCTTTTTTGATGCTTTTGAGACTCTTAACATACTTGAAATTGGATGAAACTCGACAGACACATCACATTTATTAGCCCGTAGACATGTGCAAAGTTTCAGAAACGGGCGTGGTGAGGGGCTCAGTAGCGCCACCTTTAGTCATAAGTGGGGGGGTTAGTTTTATCAACAACAACAAAACTTGGTATGTGTATTGTTCTCATCAAGACGGACAACTTTCTAATTTACATTAACGATCTCCGACCAACAGGAAGAGAGATATTTTGGTTTGAATGTGGATTTTCTGAAGAATTTTCTCTCCCTCTCTCTGTGTCTCTGTGTGTGTGAGGGGAGGGGGGATTTGACTATTGCTTTTATATTGTTAATCAAGGTTTCAGGGGCTTTTGGGGTCCTTAACGTGCTCAAAAACTCTTGAAACTTTACATACAAGTCGGAACCCCCTGCCATCAGGGACGGGTTGAAGCTGGTACCCGGGCGTGGCAGGGGGGCTCAACAGCGCCCCCTTGAACGGGGTCACAAAACTTGGTCCATAGATCAAACACGCTTGCATGAATTAATTTGAAACTCAGTACACATATAGATCTCATCGGGCCGAACAACTTTCGTGCTCTAAGTTTTACGCCAGCCCAACAGGAAGTCGGCTATTATGGGTTGTTTGGAAAATGCTTGCTGTGGAATGCGAAGTACTCCTCCCAGAGAATTCATCCAATCCCCACCAAACTCGGTGTGCATGAAGTCAAGACATTGAGGATTCTAAATTGCGGACGGATTTTTGATATCTCGAACGGTTTGGCCGTGGCGAGGAAACGAATTTATGGCGAGAAAAGAGAAACACGAAGTGGAATAACTTCTGCATACATTATCTGATCTTGATGAAACTTCAGCAGTGTGTTCGTGGTAAGAGGCCGATCAGATGGATGTAACTATTGTGAGTCAAAGTTATAGCGCCACCAACTGGCAGCAGGAAGTGTGTCACTTTCAACATGCTTTTGACAAAAGTGGGCGGGTTAGTTTTAACTACAGTAAAAAAAAAATAGTTTGTATATTGTACTCATCAAGCCGGACAACTTTCTAATTTACATTCATTAGCTCCGGCCATCAGGAAGTCAGATATTTTGGTCTGAATGTGGATTTTTTTGCAAAATCAGCCTCTGAATTTTTAGCCACTCCTCTTAAACTATTTATTTTATTCCCACCAAACTTTTTCAACATGATGAAAATACATTAAATATGCTAAATTGTGAACGGATAATAAATATCTCAAACGGTTTTGATATGGCGAGGGATTAAAGTAATGTCAAAAAAGGAATCAGAAAACATCTCATATCTTCTACAAATGTAATTATACACCGTTAATTTTTATATAAAATTATACAAATATTAGAACTAAACCCATTTTATTCTGTTTTTGCAATTGAAGAAGTATAAAAAAAGTTAAAAACAGGCTATTTAGTTCAACAAAAAAGCAAACATAGGGCTATACTGCCCTCTTGTGTCCAAAAGGATATAAAAATAGTATATTCAACTTTTTACTAGGTAGGCCTATATTGTATTTAAATATAAATGTATTAGGTATATGACTGTGAGGATATTTTCCCATCGGTTAATCGTCGTGTGACACGAGCGGACCGTGCTTATAAATCGCTAATATAAAAGTGAAAGTAAAATTCGGACGTCCGCACGGACATTGATAATGGTGCACACACGTTGGAAAGAATGATACTTTTAAACATAACACTAAACCGCCATAAGGTGTCGCCAGGCGACCGTCTTAATGAGCGAGTCATTGATTCATTCGTTCAAACGATTCGTTCGAATGACTGAGTCATTCATGATTGAGACAGATGTTTATGGATTGATCATTGAATCTTTGAGTCAACCGATTCGTTCAAAATGCTGAATCATTCAGTAATGAGAAAACAAGTTGCCGTGAGATGCGCGACGGTTCTGCTGTGATCTTTGTTTAACTATTTTTGCTACTGAAACAGAACAAAAACAGTCAATATTGCATCTAAAATGTAAGTGACTTAATTATAACTGTTTATTAACCTGTTGTATGAAATCAATGTCACAGTTTCAATCGTGATTGTATTCAGGAAACGGTAGCCTACTCGTCAAGTGAGGTTGCTTAACTCTATCATAGGTTATAAAATATATAAAAACTCCATATTTGTAATTTTTATAGTCAGTATGTTGTTAACTGGGTTTCTTTTTTGTGTGCTGTGCTCATTTGTTTACGTTTCTCCTGGAGAAGCTGCACGAGCCTCAGCAGCGCAACCTTGTTACCATTGATCAGTAATACATTTATTATCAACTGTTGATTGCAACTTAAAATGAATGTAATAAAATTAGAATAATCTCTCATTTTAGTGATTCCCAAGTTATTTTTTGTCATTGACGTTCAAATCAGGCTACTCTGGTCGGGCAAGCCAAATTCTCTTTCAGGTAGGCCTATTGTATATATATAAATATATTAGGGATGTCGGTTAATCAACGTGTGACACCGCTGGGGGCTTTAAAAATCGCTAACTTAAAGTAAAATACAGATGTCTGCACAGACTTTAATAATGGTGCTGAGTAGAGCGAGCATTTTCAATGAATTCCTATGGAAGTAGGAATTAACTAAAAAACGTTCGCTCTGTTCTGCTCGTTCCTCGCCGTGGGCGCTCACAGTTATGAATGCCTGTTTAGCCAAGAGCTTTTAGTTTAATTTTAAAATGAACGCCATTTCGGGGGGTGGATTGCTTGAATTTATTTTACAAAAGCACAATGTTGTGTTTTATTGCGAGTGTATATAAATATAAGTAAACACTCTGCAGTTTGAATGATGTCCTGTATGAACAAAATTATGTGCCAATTATGTTTTTATGTGTGTACTGTTAAATCACACACACATTCCAGCATTGCAAACTTGACATCGCAGCCTGTTCATTATAGCCTTAATAAAATATAATAAAATAGTAAACCTAACATATACACACTGCTCTGTTTAAATAGTCAGTAGTACAATTCGTACATTCACAGTAAGCACTGCTCCACTGTGATATTTCCAAGCACATTTTTGCGCGTGTGAAGAGGATGATTTTTTCCATCAATATTGGAACACGAGTGAAGTACAAAGCCTATAATAAAGAATAGTTTAGCATCCAAATACATCGCAACTGTTGAAATGTTTTGATTCTAATGAAAGGGTTACGTGAGCCCAACACTTACTTTCGTTTTTATTTTTACATTAAATTTAAAGGATTTGTTGTGGAATATTTTGAGTGTATCATAAAATAAGAATAAGGTAAGACAAGTAAAATTTCCCGTCTTTATTATATATATATATTAACCTGTTATATAAATATAGCTGCGAGCAGCGATGGAGGGCCCAAGCTGGTGACACCGCCACCCCGGTGCCTTTGGTGTAACTAAAGGCACCAGGGTGGCGGTGCCACCGGCTTGGGCCCGCAATCGCTGCTCGCAGCTATATTTATTATTATTATTATTATTATTATTATTTTTCTGTCAACCTTTCGGGCATTTTTGGGGCCTTTAACATGCTCGAAAACTCTTGAAATTTTGCACACAGGTCAGAACCTGCGGCCATCAGGGCCGGGCTGAAGCTGGTACCCGGGCGTGGCAGGGGGGCTCAACAGCGCCCCCTTGAACGGGGTCCGAAAGTTTGGTCCATAAATCAGACATGCTTGCATGTAATAATATGAAACTCAATACACATATAGATCTCATCGGGCCAAACAACTTTCGTACTTTTACTTTTTACGCCAGCCCAACAGGAAGTCGGCTATTATGGGTTGTTTGGAAACGCATGCTGTGGAATTTAATGTACTCCTCCTAGGGAATTCATCCATTCGCCTCCAAACTCAGTCAGCATGAAGTCAAGACATTGAAGATGCTAAATTGCGGACAGATTTTTTATATCTCGAACGGTTTGGCCGTGGCGAGGACACAAATTGATGGCGAATAATGGAAACAGGAAGTGTGTTATAACTTCTGCATACATTAACTGATCTTGATTAAACTTCAGCAGTGTGTTCATTGTAAGAGGCCGATCACATGGATGTGACTATTGTGAGTCAAAGTTATAGCGCCACCAACTGGCAGCAGGAAGTGTGTCCCTTTCAAAATGCTTTGAAATCACCCTCTTATTTTTACCCGATTTGCTTCAAAGTTTATGTGTATAATGTAAACACACGGCAGATGTAGACCTGTGAAAGGATTTTTGATATCTTTAATACTGTTGCCATGGCAACGCTTCAAACTTTAATATTCTTTTTTGATGCTTTTGAGACTCTTAACATACTTGAAATTGGATGAAACTCGACAGACACATCACATTTATTAGCCCGTAGACATGTGCAAAGTTTCAGAAACGGGCGTGGTGAGGGGCTCAGTAGCGCCAACTTTAGTCATAAGTGGGGGGGTTAGTTTTATCAACAGCAACAAAACTTGGTATGTGTATTGTTCTCATCAAGACGGACAACTTTCTAATTTACATTAACGATCTCCGACCAACAGGAAGAGAGATATTTTGGTTTGAATGTGGATTTTCTGAAGAATTTTCTCTCCCTCTCTCTGTGTCTCTGTGTGTGTGAGGGGAGGGGGGATTTGACTATTGCTTTTATATTGTTAATCAAGGTTTCAGGGGCTTTTGGGGTCCTTAACGTGCTCAAAAACTCTTGAAACTTTACATACAAGTCGGAACCCCCTGCCATCAGGGACGGGTTGAAGCTGGTACCCGGGCGTGGCAGGGGGGCTCAACAGCGCCCCCTTGAACGGGGTCACAAAACTTGGTCCATAGATCAAACACGCTTGCATGAATTAATTTGAAACTCGGTACACATATAGATATCATCGGGCCGAACAACTTTCCCCCGGTCAAGTTTTATTCCAGCCCAACAGGAAGTCGGCTATTATGGGTTGTTTGGAAAACGCTTGCTGTGGAATGCGAAGTACTCCTCCTAGAGAATTCATCCAATCCCCACCAAACTCGGTGTGCATGAAGTCAAGACATTGAGGATTCTAAATTGCGGACGGATTTTTGATATCTCGAACGGTTTGGCCGTGGCGAGGAAACGAATTTATGGCGAGAAAAGAGAAACACGAAGTGGAATAACTTCTGCATACATTAACTGATCTTGATGAAACTTCAGCAGTGTGTTCGTGGTAAGAGGCCGATCAGATGGATGTAACTATTGTGAGTCAAAGTTATAGCGCCACCAAGTGGCAGCAGGAAGTGTGTCACTTTCAAAATGCTTTTGACAAAAGTGGGCGGGTTAGTTTTAACTACAGTAAAAAAAAAATAGTTTGTATATTGTACTCATCTAGCCGGACAACTTTCTAATTTACATTCATTAGCTCCGGCCATCAGGAAGTCAGATATTTTGGTCTGAATGTGGATTTTTTTGCAAAATCAGCCTCTGAATGTTTAGCCACTCCTCTTAAACTATTTATTTTATTCCCACCAAACTTTTTCAACATGATGAAAATACATTAAATATGCTAACGGATAATAAATATCTCAAACGGTTTTGATATGGCGAGGGATTAAAGTAATGTCAAAAAAGGAATCAGAAAACATCTCATATCTTCTACAAATGTAATTATACACCGTTTATTTTTATAGAAAATTATACAAATATTAGAACTAAACCCATTTTATTCTGTTTTTGCAATTCAAGAAGTATAAAAAAAGTTATAAACAGGCTATTTAGTGCTATTTGGTTCAACAAAAAAGCAAACATAGGGCTATACTGCCCTCTTGTGTCCAAAAGGATATAAAACTAGTATATTAAACTTTTTACTAGGTAGGCCTATATTGTATTTAAATATAAATGTATTAGGTATATGACTGTGAGGATATTTTCCCATCGATTAATCGACGTGTGACACGAGCGGGTGCTTTTAAATCGCTAATATAAAAGTGAAAGTAAAATTCGGACGTCCGCACGGACATTGATAACGGTGCACACACGTTGGAAAGAATGATACTTTTAAACATAACACTAAACCGCCATTAGGTGTCGCCAGGCGACCGTCTTAATGAGCGAGTCATTGATTCATTCGTTCAAACGATTCGTTCGAATGACTGAGTCATTCATGATTGAGACAGATGTTCATGGATTGATCATTGAATCTTTGAGTCAACCGATTCGTTCAAAATGCTGAATCATTCAGTAATGAGAAAACAAGTTGCCGTGAGATGCGCGACGGTTCTGCTGTGATCTTTGTTTAACTATTTTTGCTACTGAAACAGAACAAAAACAGTCAATATTGCATCTAAAATGTAAGTGACTTAATTATAACTGTTTATTAACCTGTTGTATGAAATCAATGTCACAGTTTCAATCGTGATTGTATTCAGGAAACGGTAGCCTACTCGTCAAGTGAGGTTGCTTAACTCTATCATAGGTTATAAAATATATAAAAACTCCATATTTGTAATTTTTATAGTCAGTATGTTGTTAACTGGGTTTCTTTTTTGTGTGCTGCGCTCATTTGTTTACGTTTCTCCTGGAGAAGCTGCACGAGTCTCAGCAGCGCAACCTTGTTACCATTGATCAGTAATACATTTATTATCAACTGTTGATTGCAACTTAAAATGAATGTAATAAAATTAGAATAATCTCTCGTTTTTTTGTGATTTCCAAGTTATTTTTTGTCATTGACGTTCTAATCAGGCTACTCTGGTCGGGCTAAATTCTCTTTCAGGTAGGCCTATTGTATATATATAAATATATTAGGGATGTCGGTTAATCGACGTGTGACACCGCTGGGGGCTTTTAAATCGCTAACTTAAAGTAAAATACAGATGTCTGCACAGACTTTAATAATGGTGCTGAGTAGAGCGAGCATTTTCAATGAATTCCTATGGAAGTAGGAATTTACTAAAAAACGTTCGCTCTGTTCTGCTCGTTCCTCGCCGTGGGCGCTCACAGTTATGAATGCCTGTTTAGCCAAGAGCTTTTAGTTTAATTTTAAAATGAACGCCATTTCGGGGGGTGGATTGCTTGAATTTATTTTACAAAAGCACAATGTTGTGTTTTATTGTGAGTATATATAAATATAAGTAAACACTTTGCAGTTTGAATGATGTCCTGTATGAACAAAATTATTTGCCAATTATGTTTTTATGTGTCTACTGTTAAATCACACACACATTCCAGCATTGCAAACTTGACATCGCAGCCTGTTCATTATAGCCTTAATAAAATATAATAAAATAGTAAACCTAACATATACACACTGCTCTGTTTAAATAGTCAGTAGTACAGTTCGTACATTCACAGTAAGCACTGCTCCACTGTGATTTTTCCAAGCACATTTTTGCGCGTGTGAAGAGGATGATTTTTTCCGTCGATATTGGAACACGAGTGAAGTACAAAGCTTATAATAAAGAATAGTTTAGCATCCAAATACATCACAACTGTTGAAACGTTTTGATTCTAATGAAAGGGTTACGTGAGCCCAACACTTACTTTTGTTTTTATTTTTACATTAAATTTAAAGGATTTGTTGTGGAATATTTTGAGTGTATCATAAAATCAGAATAAGTTAAGACAAGTAAAATTTCCCGTCTTTATTATATATATATATATGTATATGTATATATATATATATATATATATATATATATATATATATATATATATAAATATAGCTGCGAGCAGCGATGGAGGGCCCAAGCCGGTGGAACCGCCACCCCGGTGCCTTTAGTGTAACTAAAGGCACCAGGGTGGCGGTGCCACCGGCTTGGGCCCGCAATCGCTGCTCGCAGCTATATTTATTATTCTTCTTCTTCTTCTTCTTATTTTTCTGTCAACCTTTCGGGCACTTTTGAGACCCTTAACGTGCTCGAAAACTCTTGAAACTTTGCACACGGGTCAGAACCCGCGGCCATCAGGGCCGGGCTGAAGCTGGTACCCGGGCGTGGCAGGGGGGCTCGACAGCGCCCCCTTGAACGGGGTCCGAAAACTTGGTCCATAAATCAGACACGCTTGCATGTAATAATATGAAACTCGGTACACATATAGATCTCATCGGGCCGAACAACTTTCGTACTTTTACTTTTTACGCCAGCCCAACAGGAAGTCGGCTATTATGGGTTGTTTGGAAACGCATGCTGTGGAATTTAATGTACTCCTCCTAGGGAATTCATCCATTCGCCTCCAAACTCAGTCAGCATGAAGTCAAGACATTGAGGATGCTAAATTGCGGACAGATTTTTGATATCTCGAACGGTTTGGCCGTGGCGAGGACACGAATTGATGGCGAATAATGGAAACAGGAAGTGTGTTATAACTTCTGCATACATTAACTGATCTTGATTAAACTTCAGCAGTGTGTTCGTTGTAAGAGGCCGATCACATGGATGTGACTATTGTGAGTCAAAGTTATAGCGCCACCAACTGGCAGCAGGAAGTGTGTCCCTTTCAAAATGCTTTGAAATCACCCTCTTATTTTTACCCGATTTGCTTCAAAGTTTATGTGTATAATGTAAACACACGGCAGATGTAGACCTGTGAAAGGATTTTTGATATCTTTAATACTGTTGCCATGGCAACGCTTCAAACTTTAATATTCTTTTTTGATGCTTTTGAGACTCTTAACATACTTGAAATTGGATGAAACTCGACAGACACATCACATTTATTAGCCCGTAGACATGTGCAAAGTTTCAGAAACGGGCGTGGTGAGGGGCTCAGTAGCGCCACCTTTAGTGGCATAAGTGGGGGGGTTAGTTTTATCAACAACAACAAAACTTGGTATGTGTATTGTTCTCATCAAGACGGACAACTTTCTAATTTACATTAACGATCTCCGACCAACAGGAAGAGAAATATTTTGGTTTGAATGTGGATTTTCTGAAGAATTTTCTCTCCCTCTCTCTGTGTCTCTGTGTGTGTGAGGGGAGGGGGGATTTGACTATTGCTTTTATATTGTTAATCAAGGTTTCAGGGGCTTTTGGGGTCCTTAACGTGCTCAAAAACTCTTGAAACTTTACATACAAGTCGGAACCCCCTGCCATCAGGGACGGGTTGAAGCTGGTACCCAGGCGTGGCAGGGGGGCTCAACAGCGCCCTCTTGAACGGGGTCCCAAAACTTGGTCCATAGATCAAACACGCTTGCATGAATTAATTTGAAACTCAGTACACATATAGATATCATCGGGCCGAACAACTTTCGTGCTCTAAGTTTTACGCCAGCCCAACAGGAAGTCGGCTATTATGGGTTGTTTGGAAAACGCTTGCTGTGGAATGCGAAGTACTCCTCCTAGAGAATTCATCCAATCCCCACCAAACTCGGTGTGCGTGAAGTCAAGACATTGAGGATTCTAAATTGCGGACGGATTTTTGATATCTCGAACGGTTTGGCCGTGGCGAGGAAACGAATTTATGGCGAGAAAAGAGAAACACGAAGTGGAATAACTTCTGCATACATTAACTGATCTTGATGAAACTTCAGCAGTGTGTTAGTGGTAAGAGGCAGATCAGATGGATGTAACTATTGTGAGTCAAAGTTATAGCGCCACCAACTGGCAGCAGGAAGTGTGTCACTTTCAACATGCTTTTGACAAAAGTGGGGGGGGTTAGTTTTAACTACAGTAAAAAAAAAATAGTTTGTATATTGTACTCATCAAGCTGGACAACTTTCTAATTTACATTCATTAGCTCCGGCCATCAGGAAGTCAGATATTTTGGTCTGAATGTGGATTTTTTTTGCAAAATCAGCCTCTGAATTTTTAGCCACTCCTCTTAAACTATTTATTTTATTCCCACCCAACTTTTTCAACATGATACAAATATATTAATGATGCTAAATTGTAAACGGATATTGAATATCTCAAACGGTTTTGCTATGGCGAGGGATTAAATTAATGTCAAAAAGGAAGCAGGAAACATCTCATAACTTCTAAAAATGTAATTATACACCATTTATTTTTATATAAAATTATACAAATATTAGAACTAAACCCATTTTATTCTGTTTTTGCTATTCAAAGAGTATGAAAAAGTTAAAAACAGGCTATTTAGTGCTATTTGGTTCAACAAAAAAGCAAACATAGGGCTATACTGCCCTCTTGTGTCCAAAAGGAAATCAAAATAGTATATAAAACGTTTTACTAGGTAGGCCTATTGTATTTAAATATAAATGTATTAGGTATGACTGTGAGGATATTTTCCCATCGGTTAATCGACGTGTGACACGAGCGGGTGCTTTTAAATCGCTAATATAAAAGTGAAAGTAAAAAACGGACGTCCGCACTGACATTGATAATGGTGCACGTTGGAAAGAATGATACTTTTAAACACTAAACCGCCATTAGGTGTCGCCAGGCGACCATCTTAATGAGCGAGTCATTGATTCATTCGTTCAAACGATTCGTTCGAATGACTGAGTCATTCATGATTGAGACAGATGTTTATGGATTGACCATTGAATCTTTGAGTCAACCGATTCGTTTCAAAATGCTGAATCATTCAGTAATGAGAAAACAAGTTGCTGTGAGATGCGCGATGGTTCTGCTGTGATCTTTGTTTAACTATTTTTGCTGCTGAAACAGAACAAAAACAGTCAATATTGCATCTAAACTGTAAGTGACTTAATTGTAACTGTTTATTAACCTGTTGTATGAAATCAATGTCACAGTTTCAATCGTGATTGTATTCAGGAAATAGTAGCCTACTCGTCAAGTGAGGTTGCTTATATGTTATAAAATATATAAAAACTCCATATTTGTCATTTTTATAGTCAGTATGTTGTTAACTGGGTTGCTTTTTTGTGTGCTGCGCTCATTTGTTTACGTTTCTCCTGGAGAAGCTGCATGAGCCTCAGCAGACCCGGTACTTCGGTACCAAGTCGGTACTAATTTTTTTTTAAACGTCACGGTACCAGGTTTTCTCAAACCCGGTACTTGATGCGCGTGCATGCCCGAAGCGCGTGCAGTTGCGTCCTCTTCATAAAAGCGCTGATGGCGATCGCCGGTGCTGCTGCTGATGTGGTGCTGATGTTTTTGCGCGTGCAGATACGTTATTTCAAATGGCGCGCGGCAAGCGCGCTCATAATAGAAGCGACGCGCTCACTTTTCCATGTGCGTTCATGGATGCATAGCAACGACAGACGCCACGGGAGTACAAACGCTTGTGCGAACTGCGCTCTCCATGACGACGAGGAAGTGTGACATAGGCCTATTAATTGATTTCTAGCCCTTGCATTAGCTTTACTACTAGATATATTTATGGAGATGAGAAATAAAAAGCCGTCATTAATAGCAGTCCGTCAGAAAAGTAGTTCTAGTCTTATTCTTGGCTGGATAACTCTTAGCAGGTTTAAAAAGCCCTTTTAAAGTTAAATATGAATACAGTTTTGGATTAAATAAAAGTATAGTCAAGTCAAATAAAACATATTTTATCTCATTAACATCACTTAATGCGTTATATAAAAAACAATATATTTTTACAACATTAATTAATGTTTGTGAATGTTATTTAATACAAAACACTTGATTGGTCATGTTTGTTCACTTCATTCATTGTGCATTAAATAATGTTAACAGAAATAATGTTAACTTTTGATTTTAAAAATGTATTTTTAAATTAACCCCTAAAGGAGAATAATTGCGACAGTATATAACTATTGTTTTTTTTTGTTAGGTCATTTTATCTAATGTTATCTAACAAATGGAATCTTATTGTAAAGTGTTTTTAATACTACAGTTTCCATCTTTGTGATATACACTTTAATATAATTATGTACATTTAATCTAAATTAAGCTTTGGTACCGAAATTGGTACCGAGAACCGTGGATTTTCACTGGTATCGGTACCGAATACTGAAATTTTGGTACCGTGACAACACTACTTGTTACCATTGATCAGTAAGACATTTATTATTAACTGCTGATTGCAACTTAAAATGAATGTAATGAAATTAGAATAATCTCTCATTTTAGTGATTCCCAAGTAATTTGTTTTGTTATTGACGTTCTAATCAGGCTATACTCTGGTCGGGCAAGTAAAATTCTCTTTCAGGTAGGCCTATTGTATTTATATATTAGGGATGTGACTGTGATAACATTTTCCCACCGGTTAATCGACGTGTGACACCGCTGAGGGCTTTTAAATCGCTAACTTAAAAGCGAAAATAAAATGCAGATGTCCGCACAGACATTGATAATGGTGCGGAGTAGAGCGAGCATTTTCAATGTATTCCTATGGAAGTAGGAATAAACTAATACATTTTATTTATGTTTTTATGTGTCCACTGTTCAACCGCAACCGCGTCTCACACACACACACACACACACACACAGATTCCAGAATTGCAATCTTGACATCGCAGCCTGTTCATTATAGCCCTAATACAATATAATAATAAAAATAGTCAACATAACATATACGAATTACACTGCTCTGTTTAAATAGTCAGTAGTACAATTTGTACCATTCACAGTAAGCAGAGCTCCACTGTGATGTTTCCAAGCACATTTTTGCGCGTGTGAAGAGGATGATTTTTTCCATCGATAATGGAACACGAGTGAAGTACAAAGCCTATAATAAAGAATAGTTTAGCATCCAAATACATCGCAAATATTGAAACATTTTGATTCTAATGAGAGGGTTACGTGAGACCAACACGGCTTACTTTCGTTTTTATTTTTACATTAAATTTAAAGGATTTGTTGTGGAATATTTTGAGTGTATCATAAAATCAGAATAAGGTAAGACAAGTAAAATTTCCCGTCTTTATTATATATATATATATATATATATATATATATATATGTGTATATATATATATATATATATATATATATATATATATATATATATAGCTGCGAGCAGCGATGGAGGGCCCAAGCCGGTGACACCGCCACCCCGGTGCCTTTAGTGTAACTAAAGGCACCAGGGTGGCGGTGCCACCGGCTTGGGCCCGCAATCGCTGCTCGCAGCTATATTTATTATTATTATTCTTATTTTTCTGTCAACCTTTCGGGCATTTTTGGGGCCTTTAACATGCTCGAAAACTCTTGAAATTTTGCACACAGGTCAGAACCTGCGGCCATCAGGGCCGGGCTGAAGCTGGTACCCGGGCGTGGCAGGGGGGCTCAACAGCGCCCCCTTGAACAGGGTCCGAAAGTTTGGTCCATAAATCAGACACGCTTGCATGTAATAATATGAAACTCAATACACATATAGATCTCATCGGGCCAAACAACTTTCGTACTTTTACTTTTTACGCCAGCCCAACAGGAAGTCGGCTATTATGGGTTGTTTGGAAACGCATGCTGTGGAATTTAATGTACTCCTCCTAGGGAATTCATCCATTCGCCTACAAACTCAGTCAGCATGAAGTCAAGACATTGAGGATGCTAAATTGCGAACAGATTTTTGATATCTCGAACGGTTTGGCCGTGGCGAGGACACGAATTGATGGCGAATAATGGAAACAGGAAGTGTGTTATAACTTCTGCATACATTAACTGATCTTGATTAAACTTCAGCAGTGTGTTCGTTGTAAGAGGCCGATCACATGGATGTGACTATTGTGAGTCAAAGTTATAGCGCCACCAACTGGCAGCAGGAAGTGTGTCCCTTTCAAAATGCTTTGAAATCACCCTCTTATTTTTACCCGATTTGCTTCAAAGTTTATGTGTATAATGTAAACACACGGCAGATGTAGACCTGTGAAAGGATTTTTGATATCTTTAATACTGTTGCCATGGCAACACTTCAAACTTTAATATTCTTTTTTGATGCTTTTGAGACTCTTAACATACTTGAAATTGGATGAAACTCGGCAGACACATCACATTTATTAGCCCGTAGACATGTGCAAAGTTTCAGAAACGGGCGTGGTGAGGGGCTCAGTAGCGCCACCTTTAGTCATAAGTGGGGGGGTTAGTTTTATCAACAGCAACAAAACTTGGTATGTGTATTGTTCTCATCAAGACGGACAACTTTCTAATTTACATTAACGATCTCCGACCAACAGGAAGAGAGATATTTTGGTTTGAATGTGGATTTTCTGAAGAATTTTCTCTCCCTCTCTCTGTGTCTCTGTGTGTGTGAGGGGAGGGGGGATTTGACTATTGCTTTTATATTGTTAATCAAGGTTTCAGGGGCTTTTGGGGTCCTTAACGTGCTCAAAAACTCTTGAAACTTTACATACAAGTCGGAACCCCCTGCCATCAGGGACAGGTTGAAGCTGGTACCCGGGCGTGGCAGGGGGGCTCAACAGCGCCCCCTGGAATGGGGTCCGAAAACTTGGTCCATAGATCAAACACGCTTGCATGAATTAATTTGAAACTCGGTACACATATAGATATCATCGGGCCGAACAACTTTCCCCCAGTCAAGTTTTACGCCAGCCCAACAGGAAGTCGGCTATTATGGGTTGTTTGGAAAACGCTTGCTGTGGAATGCGAAGTACTCCTCCTAGAGAATTCATCCAATCCCCACCAAACTCGGTGTGCATGAAGTCAAGACATTGAGGATTCTAAATTGCGGACGGATTTTTGATATCTCGAACGGTTTGGCCGTGGCGAGGAAACGAATTTATGGCGAGAAAAGAGAAACACGAAGTGGAATAACTTCTGCATACATTAACTGATCTTGATGAAACTTCAGCAGTGTGTTCGTGGTAAGAGGCCGATCAGATGGATGTAACTATTGTGAGTCAAAGTTATAGCGCCACCAACTGGCAGCAGGAAGTGTGTCACTTTCAACATGCTTTTGACAAAAGTGGGCGGGTTAGTTTTAACTACAGTAAAAATTTTTTGCAAAATCAGCCTCTGAATTTTTAGCCACTCCTCTTAAACTATTTATTTTATTCCCACCAAACTTTTTCAACATGATGAAAATACATTAAAGATTCTAAATTGTGAATATTGTGAATTGTGATATTGAATATTTCAAACGGTTTTGATATGGCAAGGGATTAAAGTAATGTCAAAAAAGGAATCAGAAAACATCTCATATCTTCTACAAATGTAATTATACACCGTTTATTTTTATATAAAATTATACAAATATTAGAACTAAACCCATTTTATTCTGTTTTTGCAATTCAAGAAGTATAAAAAAAGTTAAAAACAGGCTATTTAGTGCTATTTGGTTCAACAAAAAAGCAAATATAGGGCTATACTGCCCTCTTGTGTCCAAAAGGATATAAATATAGTATATAAAACTTTTTACTAGGTAGGCCTATATTGTATTTAAATATAAATGTATTAGGTATATGACTGTGAGGATATTTTCCCAACGGTTAATCGACGTGTGACACGAGCGGGTGCTTTTAAATCGCTAATATAAAAGTGAAAGTAAAATTCGGACGTCCGCACGGACATTGATAATGGTGCACACACGTTGGAAAGAATGATACTTTTAAACGTAACACTAAACCGTCATTAGGTGTCGCCAGGCGACCGTCTTAATGAGCGAGTCATTGATTCATTCGTTCAAACGATTCGTTCGAATGACTGAGTCATTCATGATTGAGACAGATGTTTATGGATTGATCATTGAATCTTTGAGTCAACCGATTCGTTCTAAATGCTGAATCATTCAGTAATGAGAAAACAAGTTGCTGTGAGATGCGCGACGGTTCTGCTGTGATCTTTGTTTAACTATTTTTGCTGCTGAAACAGCAACCTTGTTACCATTGATCAGTAATACATTTATTATCAACTGTTGATTGCAACTTAAAATGAATGTAATAAAATTAGAATAATCTCTCGTTTTTTTGTAATTCCCAAGTTATTTTTTGTCATTGACGTTCTAATCAGGCTACTCTGGTCGGGCAAGCTAAATTCTCTTTCAGGTAGGCCTATTGTATATATATAAATATATTAGGGATGTCGGTTAATCGACGTGTGACACCGCTGGGGGCTTTTAAATCGCTAACTTAAAGTAAAATACAGATGTCTGCACAGACTTGAATAATGGTGCTGAGTAGAGCGAGCATTTTCAATGAATTCCTATGGAAGTAGGAATTAACTAAAAAACATTCACTCTGTTCTGCTCGTTCCTCGCCGTGGGCGCTCACAGTTATGAATGCCTGTTTAGCCAAGAGCTTTTAGTTTAATTTTAAAATGAACGCCATTTCAGGGGGTGGATTGCTTGAATTTATTTTACAAAAGCACCATGTTGTGTTTCATTGCGAGTGTACATAAATATAAGTAAACACTTTGCAGTTTGAATGATATCCTGTATGAACAAAATGATGTGCCAATTATGTTTTTATGTGTCTACTGTTAAATCACACACACATTCCAGCATTGCAAACTTGACATCGCAGCCTGTTCATTATAGCCTTAATAAAATATAATAAAATAGTAAACCTAACATATACACACTGCTCTGTTTAAATAGTCAGTAGTACAACTCCTACATTAACAGTAAGCACTGCTCCACTGTGATTTTTCCAAGCACATTTTTGCGCGTGTGAAGAGGATGATTTTTTTTCCGTCGATATTGGAAACCGAGTGAAGTACAAAGCCTATAATAAAGAATAGTTTAGCATCCAAATACATCACAACTGTTGAAACGTTTTGATTCTAATGATAGGGTTACGTGAGCCCAACACTTACTTTCGTTTTTATTATTACATTAAATTTAAAGGATTTGTTGTGGAATATTTTGAGTGTATCATAAAATCAGAATAAGGTAAGACAAGTAATATTTTCTGTCTTTTATATACATATATATATATATATATATATATACACACACACACACATATATATATCTATATATACACACACACACATATATATATATATATATATATATATATATATACACACACACACATACACACATAAATATATATACATATATACATATATACATATATATATATGTAGCCTATGTATGTATGTATATATATATATATATATATATATATATAAATATAGCTGCGAGCAGCGATGAAGGGCCAAAGCCGGCGGCACCGCCACCCCGGTGCCTTTAGGTAACTAAAGGCACCGGGGTTGCGGTGCCACCGGCTTGGGCCCGCAATTTTGGGGCCCTTAACATGCTCAAAAACTCTTGAAACTTTGCACACGGGTCAGAACCCGCGGCCATCAGGGCCGGGCTGAAGCTGGTACCCGGGCGTGGCAGGGGGGCTCGACAGCGCCCCCTGGAACGGGATCCGAACACTTGTCCATAAATCAAACACACTTGCATGTAATAATATGAAACTCAGTACACATATAGATCTCATTGGGCCAAACAACTTTCATGCTCTAAGTTTTACGCCAGCCCAACAGGAAGTCGGCTATTAAGGGTTGTTTGGAAACGCATGGTCTGGTATTTGAAACACTTCTCCTAGGGAATTCACCCGATCGCCACCAATCTAGGTGTGTATGAAGTCAAGGCATTGAGGATGCTAAATTGCGGACGGATTTTTGATATCTCGAACGGTTTGGCCGTGGCGAGGAAACGAATTTATGGCGAATAATGAAAACAGGAAGTGTGTTATAACTTCTGCATACATTATCTGATCTTGATGATACTTCCGCAGTGTGTTCGTTGTAAGAGGCCGATCACATGGATGTGACTATTGTGAGTCAAAGTTATAGCGCCACCAACTGGCAGCAGGAAGTTTGTCACTTTCAAAATGCTTTTGACAAAAGTGGGGGGGTTAGTTTTACCCACTGTTTAAAAAATCTGTACGTATATTGGTCTCATCGAGCCGGACAACTTTCTAATTTAAAGTCATTATCTCAGACCAACAGGAAGTCAGATATTTTGGTTTGAAGTGGGTTTTTTGGAGAATTTTCTCTCTCTCTCTATCTCTGTTTCTCTGTGTGTGTGTGTGGGGTGTGGGCGATTTTTCTATTGTTTTTAATGTTTTTCAAGGTTTCGGGGGCTTTTGGGGTCCTTAACGTGGTCAAAAACTCTTGAAACTTTGCACACGGGTCAGAACCCGCGGCCATCAGGGCCTGGCTGAAGCTGGTACCCGGGCGTGGCAGGGGGGCTCAACAGCGCCCCCTTGAATGGGATCTGGAAAACTTGATCCATATATCAAACACGCTTGCATGAATTAATATGAAACTCAGCACACTTATAGATCTCATCGGGCCGAACAACTTTCGTACTCTAAGTTTTGCGCCAGCCCAACAGGAAGTCGGCTATTATGGGTTGTTTGGAAAACGCTTGCTGTGGAATGTGAAATACGTCTCCTAGAGAATTCATCCAATCCCCACCAAACTCGGTGTGCATGAAGTCAAGACATTGAGGATGCTAAATTGCGGACGGATTTTTGATATCTCGAACGGTTTGGCCGTGGCGAGGAAACGAATTTATGGCGAGAAAATAGAAAAACGAAGTGTTATAACTTCTGCATACATTAACTGATCTTGATGAAACTTCAGCAGTGTGTTCGTGGTAAGAGGCCGATCAGATGGATGTAACTATTGTGAGTCAAAGTTATAGCGCCACCAACTGGCAGCAGGAAGTGTGTCACTTTCAAAATGCTTTTGACAAAAGTGGGGGGGTTAGTTTTACCCACAGTTATAAAAATCAGTACGTATATTGGTCTCATCGAGCCGGACAATTTACGAATTTACAGTAATTAGCTCCGAGCAACAGGAAGTCAGATATTTTGGTTTGAATGTGGATTTCTTTGCAAAATCAGCCTCTGAATTTTTACCCACTCCTCTTAAAGGGATAGTTCACTTTGAAATTAATTTTTGGTATGTTTTAGCTTACCTCAAGGGCATCAAAGATGTAGGTGTCTTTTTTTCCACAGTAGTTTCAATTTTGATATTTTTAGGTCAAACCGTTCTTGTCTGTCAGTCATATAATGCAGGTCGATGGTCACTGTCTCAAAGAGCATGCACAGAGTCCAAATTAAAACAATTCCCCATCGTCCAAATCAAACAATTCCCCATCGTAAGTACACATTGATGGCCTAAGACACGAAACGAGCGGTTTGTGTGAGAAAACGAACAGTATTTATATCGTTTTTACCGCTTATACACAGCCATGTCCAAGTGATCTGATCTGACGTGTGCGCAGACTGGTGCATAGATATATACACTAGATGTCGCCTTGTCTACGGCAGTTCATTGGAACGAATGTCTTTAAGGTGACATCTAGTGTGTATATATCTATGCACCAGTCTGCGTACACGTCAGATCAGATCACTTGGACATGGCTGTGTATAAGCGGTAAAAACAATATAAATACTGTTCGTTTTCTCACACAAACCGCTCGTTTCGTGTCTTAGGCCATCAATGTGTACTTACGATGGGGAATTGTTTAATTTGGACGACGGGGAATTGTTTTAATTTGGACTCTGTGCATGCTCTTTGAGATAATGACCATAGACCTGCATTATATGACTGACAGACAAGAACGGTTTGACCTAAAAATATCAAAATTGAAACTACTGCGGAAAAAAAGACACCTACATCTTGGATGCCCTTGAGGTAAGCTAAAACATACCAAAAATTAATTTCAAAGTGAACTATCCCTTTAAGTGGTTTATTTTATTCCCACCAAACATTTTCAACATGATGAAAATACATTAAAGATGCTAAATTGTAAACGAATAATAAATATCTCAAACGGTTTTGCTATGGCGAGGGATTAAAGTAATGTCAAAAAAGGAAACACTAAAAACCTCCTATCTTCTAAAAATGTAATTATACACCATTTATTTCTATATAAAATTATACAAATATCAGAACTAAACCCATTTTATTCTTTTTTTTTCTATTTAATAATTGTTTAAGTTTAAAAATATCCAGATTTTTTTTTAGTCCAAAAAATAAATTATGTAATTCATAGTGCTATACTGCCCTCTTGTGTTCAAAATCAGGTAGGCCTATTGTATCTATATGAAAATATACTAGGTATGTGACAGTGAGAATATTTCCCCACCGGTTAATCAACGTGTGACACCACTGGGGGCTTTTGAATCGCTAATTTAAAAACGAAAGTAAAATATGTTCGTCCGCACAGACATTGATAATGGTGCGGAGCAGAGCGAGCGTTTTCAATGAATTCCTATGGAAGTAGGAATGAATATATATATATATAGCTGCGAGCAGCGATGGAGGGCCCAAGCCGGTGACACCGCCACCCCGGTGCCTTTAGTGTAACTAAAGGCACCAGGGTGGCGGTGCCACCGGCTTGGGCCCGCAATCGCTGCTCGCAGCTATATTTTATAATTATTATTATTATTATTTTGTCAACCTTTCGGGCACTTTTGGGGCCCTTAACATGCTCGAAAACTCTTGAAACTTTGCACACGGGTCAGAACCCGCGGCCATCAGGGCCGGGCTGAAGCTGGTACCCGGGCGTGGCAGGGGGGCTCAACAGCGCCCCCTTGAACGGGATCCGAACACTTGTCCATAAATCAGACATGCTTGCATGTAATAATATGAAACTCGGTAACACATATAGATCTCATCGGGCCGAACAACTTTCGTGCTCTAAGTTTTACGCCAGCCCAACAGGAAGTCGGCTATTATGGGTTGTTTGGAAACGCATGCTGTGGAATTTGATCTACTCCTCCTAGGAAATTCATCCATTCGCCTCCAAACTCGGTCAGCATGAAGTCAAGACATTGAGGATGCTAAATTGCGGACGGATTTTTGATATCTCGAACGGTTTGGCCGTGGCGAGGAAACGAATTTATGGCGAATAAGGGACAAAGGAAGTGTATTATAACTTCTGCATACATTAACTGATCTTGATTAAACTTCAGCAGTGTGTTCGTTGTAAGAGGCCGATCACATGAATGTGACTATTGTGAGTCAAAGTTATAGCGCCACCAACTGGCAGCAGAAAGTTTGTCACTTTCAAAATGCTTTGAAATCAATCTCTTATTTTTACCCGATTTGCTTCAAACTTTATGTGTATAATGTAGACACACAGCAGATGTAGACCTGTGAAAGGATTATTGATATCTTAGATACTGTTGCCGTGGCAACGCATCAAACTTCAATATTCTTTTCGGATGCTTTTGAGACTCTTCACATGCTTGAAAATGCATGAAATTCAACAGACACATCACATTTATTATCCAGTAGACATGTGAAAAGTTTCAGAAATGGGCGTGGTGAGGGGCTCAGTAGCGCCACCTTTAGTCAAAAATGGGGGCTTAGTTTTTCCTAGAATCACAAAAATTGGTATGTATATTGTTCTCATCGAGCCGGACAACTTTCTAATTTACAGTCATTAGCCGCAACCAACAGAAAGTCAGATATTTTGGTCTGAATATGGATTTTTTGCTAAATCAGCCTCTGAGTTTTTAGTTACTCCTCCTAAAAGGTTTATTTTATTCCCACCAAACTTTTTCAACATGATAAAAATATATTAATGATGCTAAATTGTAAACGGATATTGAATATCTCAAACGGTTTTGCTATGGCGAGGGATTAAATTAATGTCAAAAAGGAAGCAGGAAACATCTCATAACTTCTAAAAATGTAATTATACACCATTTATTTTCATATAAAATTATACAAATATTAGAACTAAACCCATTTTATTCTGTTTTTGCAATTCAAGGAGTATGAAAAAGTTAAAAACAGGCTATTTAGTGCTATTTGGTTCAACAAAAAAGCAAACATAGGGCTATACTGCCCTCTTGTGTCCAAAAGGATATCAAAATAGTATATAAAACCTTTTACTAGGTAGGCCTATTGTATTTAAATATAAATGTATTAGGTATATGACTGTGAGGATATTTTCCCATCGGTTAATCGACGTGTGACACGAGCGGGTGGTTTTAAATCGCTAATATAAAAGTGAAAGTAAAAAAACGGACGTCGCACTGACATTGATAATGGTGCACGTTGGAAAGAATGATACTTTTAAACATAACACTAAACCGCCATTAGGTGTCGCCAGGCGACCATCTTAATGAGCAGGTCATTGATTAATTCGTTCAAACGATTCGTTCGAATGACTGAGTCATTCATGATTGAGACAGATGTTTATGGATTGACCATTGAATCTTTGAGTCAACCGATTCGTTTCAAAATGCTGAATCATTCAGTAATGAGAAAACAAGTTGCTGTGAGATGCGCGATGGTTCTGCTGTGATCTTTGTTTAACTATTTTTGCTGCTGAAACAGAACAAAAACAGTCAATATTGCATCTAAAATGTAAGTGACTTAATTATAACTGTTTATTAACCTGTTGTATGAAATCAATGTCACAGTTTCAATCGTGATTGTATTCAGGAAACAGTAGCCTACTCGTCAAGTGAGGTTGCTTAACTCTATCATAGGTTATAAAATATATAAAAACTCCATATTTGTAATTTTTATAGTCAGTATGTTGTTAACTGGGTTTCTTTTTTGTGTGCTGCGCTCATTTGTTTACGTTTCTCCTGGAGAAGCTGCACGAGCCTCAGCAGCGCAACCTTGTTACCAATGATCAGTAATACATTTATTATCAACTGTTGATTGCAACTTAAAATGAATGTAATAAAATTAGAATAATCTCTCGTTTTTTTGTGATTCCCAAGTTATTTTTTGTCATTGACGTTCTAATCAGGCTACTCTGGTCGGGCAAGCTAAATTCTCTTTCAGGTAGGCCTATTGTATATATATATAAATATATTAGGGATGTCGGTTAATCGACGTGTGACACCGCTGGGGGCTTTTAAATCGCTAACTTAAAGTAAAATACAGATGTCTGCACAGACTTGAATAATGGTGCTGAGTAGAGCGAGCATTTTCAATGAATTCCTATGGAAGTACGAATTAACTAAAAAACGTTCGCTCTGTTCTGCTCGTTCCTCGCCGTGGGCGCTCACAGTTATGAATGCCTGTTTAGCCAAGAGCTTTTAGTTTAATTTTAAAATGAATGCCATTTCGGGGGGTGGATTGCTTGAATTTATTTTACAAAAGCACAATGTTGTGTTTTATTGCGAGTGTATATAAATATAAGTAAACACTTTGCAGTTTGAATGATGTCCTGTATGAACAAAATTATGTGCCAATTATGTTTTTATGTGTCTACTGTTAAATCACACACACATTCCAGCATTGCAAACTTGACATCGCAGCCTGTTCATTATAGCCTTAATAAAATATAATAAAATAGTAAACCCAACATATACACACTGCTCTGTTTAAATAGTCAGTAGTACAATTCGTACATTCACAGTAAGCACTGCTCCACTGTGATTTTTCCAAGCACATTTTTGCGCGTGTGAAGAGGATGATTTTTTCCGTCGATATTGGAACACGAGTGAAGTACAAAGCCTATAATAAAGAATAGTTTAGCATCCAAATACATCGCAACTGTTGAAACGTTTTGATTCTAATGAAAGGGTTACGTGAGCCCAACACTTACTTTCGTTTTTATTTTTACATTAAATTTAAAGGATTTGTTGTGGAATATTTTGAGTGTATCATAAAATCAGAATAAGGTAAGACAAGTAAAATTTCCCGTCTTTATTATATATATATATATATATATATATATATATTAGGGGTGTGACGAGATCGCGAGATTAAAACGCGACGAGATTTCTCGTCGAGGTGAAACTTTGTCTCGTGAGTTTGTTGTGATGTCAGTGATGGAGCGTGAGGGTGAAATTAGTATTGAAGATGCCCCTGCCACTTTTAAATCATTTGTGTGCCGGGCCAATCACACACACACTCCGCGTACACACACACACACTCACTGTCCCTCGCTCACTCACTCACTCGTGCACACACACACACACACACACACGCGCTCACTCGCGCACGCACACTCTCGCTCGCACTCAACCCGTCGTGGAGGACCGTTAAAATTAAACATGCTAGTCTTTCTGTCGTGATATCCTGAAGCATCGCAGATGCGTAGGTTATCGCCCACTATGACACACTATACGAAATGAAACAATTGAATCTTGCGTCCCGACGCCCGTTGTCCGAATCTCCACGAAACGCATCGTGCCAAAATCGTGCTAAAATAGTGTAATCTGAACCAGGCAGGTAATAAACATTTGACCTATCACGCAAAGAACCTATTAAAGCACTAAGACATGGGAACAGTATAGCTAACATTCACATATCACAAGTCATATCGACATCGCAATATTAAACAATGTTATCGCACATCGCAGCTTTTCCTCATATCGTGCAGCCCTATAGTTACTGCCCAAAGGTCTCAACTGCTGCCAGAAATTGTCGACATGCTTATATTCTTGAAAAAGACCATGACCATAATCTTAGGCTGTTCTTTGTAGTTAATTTATCTCTTTTTCATGCTTGAAGAAAAAATTTGTTTCTGTTTGAACTTGTAGTTTTAAAAGAGCAGTAGGCTACTTTGATTATGGATACACACTTACTGTTTGCATTTAAAGTGTTATATCAGTTATTTATATTTATTTTATTTATACTGTTTTATTTTTTTATGTTCGATTTGTGGAAAGGAGTTAAATTTCTCATGTGAAATCGTACAGGGGAGAAGCCAGACGGTAGAGTTTATAGCAAAACATTTTGCAGTGTTTGCATGTCCTTTACTGTATAGAATTAATTAAAATAGAAGTAAAATAACATTCATTACAAGTTGATTTCAAAATGCACCTAAATTGTTTTGCATTTTGTGATTTTCAGTTGAATAAAAGACTATTTTCCATTCATATATTTCATCATTGAGGATTTCTTAAAAATTGTGTAAAAATCTCGTCTTGTCTCGTTCTCGTGAACCCAATCTCGTGTCTCGTCTCGTCTCGTGGAGTAAGCGTCTCGTCACACCCCTAATATATATATATATATGTATATATATATAAATATAGCTGCGAGCAGCGATGGAGGGCCCAAGCCGGTGACACCGCCACCCCGGTGCCTTTAGTGTAACTAAAGGCACCAGGGTGGCGGAGCCACCGGCTTGGGCCCGCAATCGCTGCTCGCAGCTATATTTATTATTATTTTGAGTATCACTTGTTTGGAGGGCCTTGGTTTAGGTTTATTAATAAAGTATTAATCTATCCTTTCATTAGAAGTTGCGGTAACACTTTATTTTACAGTGTCCTTGTTACATATGTTACATGTACTTACCATAGTAATAACAGTAAATTATGCATAATTACATGCAACTAACCCTCAACCAAATCCTAATCCTACCCTAACTCTATAGTAAATACATGTAGTTAATTAATATTACTCATTACTCAGTATAAATAATATATAATTACACTGTAACAATGACACCTTCAAATAAAGTGTAACCAAAGTTGCATAGAATCTACACATTTTAAATATATATAAAAATGCAGCTCAGTTGTTACCCTTCTTTCATTTGATGTTTTTATCCTCTGTGCCAAGCACACGCACATCAGCACAGCTGTTGTTTCTCATGTTATAAAACTCAGTCAATAAAGAGAGGCCGAAAAGTATTGCTGATGCTGACTGAAATATCTTAAGTGATAGGATGTGTTTAACTCACCTTCTAAACCAAGGGTAAAATAAAGCATAGATAAGAGGATTCAGGCCTGAGTTAAAATAGTAGACCCATGTTAGAAAATTCACTATTACAGAGGACATTACTGTATTCCCTAAAAAGGAAAATATATAGAGAGGTAGAAAGCAGAGAATATGAAACCTTCCATTACACATTTACCACCCTTCATCAGTGTGTGTATAACTTTCACCTGCTGATGTACAACAACAAAGAAAATCCTGAAATATAAAGTTATGATTAGGGTACAAGGAAACAGCAAGGACACGAACAGATCAGTGACTACCAGTGATGCGCGGGTTGATCTGAAATGAGCGGGTGCCTGCGGTCACTCGCGGTTACGAGTCATCCAAAAATATTTTTAATGATATTCGGGTCGTGGTCGGTCGGGTCGTTTGAAATAAAGACGCCAATTAAACCTTTGTAATTTATATATTACTAGACACAATTTTCTATGAAATACATAGGCCTACACTTTATTGGCTGAATAACTGGCGAGATGACGCACAAGCTCAGTCTGCAGGTAGAGATGGAGGCGGCAAGAGAAAATGAAGACGTTGGAAGCTGTGGGAGTGTGGGAGACATTTGCCGAAATAATGAGGTTTTGTCATGTGTACTTCTTGCGATGCTATTTACACATTTGATAGCCACAAAACTGGCACGACTAACCAGGCACGGCGCCAGGATTCCAGTTTTGGATGGGCCAGACCAATTGTGGGTGGGCCTTAAATTAAAAACGTTAAATAAATAAATAAATAACGTTATCCAATCACTGCTTAACTTAATAAAAAAATATTGACTAATATAGCCTACTGTTATTATCTGTGCGTGCGTATACATAATATAGATTTTAATAGCTTGATGCTCTTTAAATATTTTGTTGCATTGTTAAAAGTTTCGGTGCATAGGACGGACCTATCCGCGATCGCTCTCCATGGTTCTGACCAAAGAAGAGCGCTTTAGAATCTCCATTACGCATCATACCTGGGCTGCATTTTCCGATAACATTGTCTCTTAGCGCGCTACGAAGACTTTTAAGGTATATCTTAACTAAAGGTATACTACCACTAAAGGTATATCAATGCTAGGCGTCTTCAGGGCTATCATCCACTCGCGAGGCAGAGCCGCTGAAAGGCAGAGGCGCTGGCGCCCTCCGAGCAACGGCGCTGTTTTTGGTAAAACATGATTTTGACGACATCATTAAGTTTTGTTTTATTGAAAACTCTTTTTAAAAGATTTTCGTTTTGTATAAATTGTATCTTAATTTTGATCAATGTTTTATCAATCAATTGCCTGTATTTAATGAATAAGAAGAAAATATATAGCAGACAATGTAATAAGGCGCCGGCACGATCACTTGCATTGCACGTGAACTGGAGGGCGCCGAAACTCAGCTTGTGCCTCACAGATTGGAGAAATATAGGCTATCTAATACAGAAAGTTTGAAATGTCTACTTTTAAACGAAAATATTCAAACCAAAATAAATAGCCTACTCTCTGATTATGTAATCCAAATGAAATGTGCATTTCTCTCTGGCGTTCATGGCGAGTCCGCATCGTCAACTTCATCTTTGCAGCGACACAGAAAACACCAGTTTATTACTAAACAATTAAATGTCTCCTTGCTAATTTAGACACATTCATAATCATTACTTTAACCGGTTCTTTGTGGCAAGCTTTATGCGTGCGGTCATAACGCTTATTATCATGTAGGCTATAGCCTATTTAAGTAATTAAATTAATATAAAGGGGCGATTTAGTCGATTTAGTCGGAGGCAGCCCTTATTCCACATATTTTCGAACCAGGCTCAGGCCATTCTGTGTTGGGCGAGCGACCCTGCGGAATGAGCGAGCGGAGTGGAATATTCAGAGATGCGCTCTCCACTCACGAGCTCTGGGGTGCGTTTCCCGAAAGCATCATTAGCCAACTATGGTCGCAAGTTCCCTCGTTACCAATAGAGTTCAATGGACATTGCGATGAACTTGCGACCATAGTTGGCTAACGATGCTTTCGGGAAACGCACCCCTGATCAGAACAAACCCGAACCACTGCTGAACTTGCACAGAAACATCAAAATGGACATAGCCAGCTTTTTAAAATTGTTGTTAAAACTAAACATTTAGACTATTTACAAATTATGAGCTTATTGACAATTTTTTATAATTCTTGACAAAATTAGAATATATTCTTTTTTTTTTCAACGACGCAACGATGAGCATTTACTACTTTTAAAAAATGCGGGTCAGGAAGCGGGTCGGGTACAATATTTTTTTTTTCTTTTTTTGCGGTCCGAGTTGCGGGCGGGTTAGTTTAAAACGTCGATCGGGTGCGGGTTGTTTATACATTGACCCGCGCATCACTGGTGACTACCCATGTAAAACTTATCATGAGAGAACACTCTCCATAACACACATCTGTTTTGTGTGATGTGTCAAAACGTTGATTGCTGCTTGAAAGAGCAGTGATATAAGCTGAAGAGCAAAACCAGCAAAGACAGATGGTCATTTATGTTTTAGTTACGGTTATTTTCTGTGGGTACTGTAAAGGGTGACACAGCCATAACGATCAAAAGCAATTAATACTAAATTTCTGAGAGATGCTGAGATTATCAGACACTGAAGGTCAGGTCATGTCAGGTCATCTTCATTTATATAGCGCTTTTAACTATGCAGATTGTTCCAAAGCGGCTTTACATTGATAATTGAAAATCAAAGTAACAGAGATTGTTTTGGCTTTATAGCAGCTCTAGAATAAAGTTATTGTCCAGCTAGTTAGTTTTAAATTGATTCACTTCCGTTGCAACGATCATTAGTTATTAAGTTAGCTAACACAACACCATTTTAACAGAAAACTCGTAAGTTCTTTCTGCGCAAACTTCAAAAACGTGAACCCGTGAGAACGTTGATGGCGTGCACATGCATATTACGAGTTCAGTCTATAGGTGTGTGTGTTTGAATATATGTGCGCAGGCGTGTAGTCCTTCCACACACACTCACTCACTCTGCCTCGTTGCTCCTGCTGCAGCTGTTGCGTTGGTGTGCGTCTGAAAGCTTTGTATATCTTTCTGTTTTGAATCATTATTTACTGTCATTCCTCGTTGTTTATACTGCTAAATATAACTTACTCAACATCACACATTAACCTGACATCGCTAGCTTTAATCTAAATCGTTATTGCTAGCACAACATGCTAGTAATTCGATAGCCTGTTAGCGTGCCATCTGTGCACTCTTTATTTATTTATTTATTTTGCTCGCGCCTTTGCTCGCGAGTCCATCAAACAACTTAGGTGAGTAGGATCAGTCAACAAACACGGTGAGTCATGTCATCTTCTCCTCTTATTGTTACCTGCACCTCATGCAACATGTATAGCATAGCTTGCATAGACTAGTCGAGTAGTCGATAGATCGACTACTTCAACCACTAGTCGACGCTGTCGGAAACAATCGACTACTCGAGCTTCCATTAACCATAAATGAATTAAAAATGGTGAACGTCACCAACAGACACCACACGTCAGATGTGTGGAAGTATTTCATCAAGGATGACAGAAATATTGTAATTGGGCAACTCTGCAAGAGGCTGTTCACATATTGTGTCTAAAAAAGTGTGGAAAGCGCGCGTGGCCGTGCCGCTGTCTCCTACAAGCGCTTGCGCTCCCGTGGCATCTGTCGTTGCTATGCAACCAAACTGCGCTCTCCATGATGACGACGAGGAAGTATCATTCAGCGAAGGATTCATATATTTCTAGCCCTTGCATTAGCTTTACTAGTAGATATATTTCTGGAGATGAGAAGGAAAAACCCGCCTGGAAAAACTAGCGCACCATGTTGCTTCCATCATGAGCGCATTCTCCGCGCGCCTACATCTGAAATAACGACCTTGAGCGCGGAAAAGACGCGATATGTGAACGGCCCCTAGAAGCAGACGTCTGAAATGAAAGGCAAGAACGGCTATTTGTTTGGCTTTAGACTGTTACATGAAAATTTAAAAATGAAATGTCATAATTATAATGTTTTGAGAGTTTACTTATGTAATTGTTGCATTAGGCTATGAATTAATAAATGTTTATTGATAAGATCTAGCTATTTCATGTCTTTTCATTTACAGCTGCATGAACGACGAGTAGTCGAGTAACTCAAGTATTGTTTTGATAAGAAATCGACTAGCAGAAATCAGTAGTCGTGCAACCCCTAAGCATAGCCTTCTCTGCCAGCACAGGATTTACATGTGATAAATGCTGGGAGACAGTCAAGCTGACAGGGAAGATTTCAGAACTAGAGACACGCATCCAATCTTTAATCAAGGTTAATTGTAAGAGTGCAAGGGCTTTAGATACTGCTTTGGTTGTGACTAGCTTAGTGAACTCTTTACATTCTTCGGTTCCAGCTGAAGTAGAGCCCATGCAGCAGGGCAACTGGGTGACGGTGAGACGCTGTAGTCGCAGGACAAAACACCGCTCTTCCATTCTGATAACAACATCAAACAGATTCTCCCCACTCACCCACTGAGAATCCTGTTGAATGTGCCCTAGTTCGGCCATTCCCAAACTGTGGTCCGCGGACCACTAGAGGTCTGTGAGGGTACTGCAGGTGGTCCGTGGAAAGGCAAAATAAAATATAAAATAATAAACATTTTACCAGGAAATTCCCATTAAAAAATAAAAAGTAAAAAGAATATTTAGGCCTATATAAAATAATTTTTCTGTAGGAAGGACATCTTTGTGACCACTTAAAAACTACAGACAAGTCTGGTCTCATCCTGAAGAAATTGACTTTTGACGTCCCGTGTACCTATCATTAACTCATTCTCCAGTATCCTTTTATGATCACCTACGGTTGCTATTTGGGACAGTTTGCTTGGCTGGTGATTGTTTGGCATGTGCTTATGTAAATATAGTCTATGCATCAATATATGCTTGAAAAGAGATCTTTTGGCTGTTTTTTTCCATTATTCTTTGTTTGATTCTTGAAATACATTATTTCCTTCCCTGGGTATATTACAAATATGATTCCCCCTTTTATTTTTTGTAACTTATCAGTTCTAAGCAGCTGGGACAGTTATATGTTGCGAAGATCATTAGTCATTAACTTAGGGGCCGCTAACACGACACCGTTCTAACATCTAACGAGACTCATGATTATAACAGTAATCTTGGGGGGTGGACTCATTTAAAGTAATGTAATCGTTTGGTTTCAGCAAGGATTCTGTCAAACACAGCACATCTAGATTATATTCTTTAATCATATCATTAACAATAAGTGCTTTTGAAGTAAGGTATCGAATATGCAGAAACCCGAGCTTCATCATTTGTTGATCTGTAGACCTATATATGGGTGGCGTCAAAAAAAAAGTTGAAAAAAACCCCCACTGGTCTAGTGTGTGCTTTCGTATAAAAAAATGGCAAAATAAGTAAAAAATGTATAACATAATAACCTACGGTGTCCAGGAAAGACACCTCTGACTTAACCTGGTTGATATGTGTGAGGCTGAGCGAACCCGCTTCCTCAACTCCCCCATATCCCAGGCTGGCCTCTTCGGCGGCGTGGTCGAGGACTCTGCCCAACAGTTTCAACCGCCCAGAAGCAGACTGAGGCGATCAAACATGTTCTGAACCCCAGCTGCCGGCTCAGACTCCTCAGTCCGCTCACCGCTCATATTTTTGGGGAAAAGGCGCATCAGTCAACTAGAGCAGTGTAGCACCAGTTTAGAGGAGTGCACGTTTGCAATGGGGAAAGCATGAAGCTAACTTGACAGCAACAGTAGCCTATGTCAAATGTGGAACATCTGTCTGTCTGTAGTATTGAACCCCTTGTGTGTAATTTATTTCACCCACGTAATTTATTATTTGTTTTGTGTGTTGTGTATTTTGATCACTTATTGCTGTGTCACTGGTTGCTTATGTGTGGGTCTAAATACTCCCGAACAGTTATGCTTGACAGACCCAACCCTCTCGCTCTGACATTGGTGGCATTTGGCAGCGCTGCTTGGACTAATGGATTAATTAAGGACAGGTGCGGCAGTTTGTATAAGAAGAGACAAGCGAGAAACAAAGGGGAGCGGGGGCAGAGTGAAGGGGTGCAGAGAAACGCACGCACAACGCGAGCTGAACTTACGGGCAGTAACACCGATCGCTGCGGTTGATTCCAGAAAGTTACAGCCAGACGAGCAGTGGGCACGGATCTGATTGCAACGCATAAATGGAGATAAGTGAAGGAAAGTGCTCAGCTTACTGGTGTTTTTGGTGCGTGGGATCCATGTCTGGGTGTGTTGCGATCTGAGGGTTTTGTGTATTCCTCTATAGCGGATCAGAAGAGGGACGCAGAGGTTCATGCGGTGGATTCAACGCCTGATTTGAGCTAAGTAAAGGAAAGTTGTCCTGCCTATCAAATTATGTGTGTGTGAGAGAGAGCTGGCCTAGTATTTTGTGTGAGACTAAAGGCTACTTTTACTCCTCTTCAGTGCTGCCGCTGTTTATATTTGATCACGGAGCTGCATAAAGGGCCGAACTAACTAGACCGCCTCATCTGAATCAGCACTCCCTTCCGCGGCCCGCTCGTCTGTCGGACTTCCATATAAGGCCAATGAACCTTGAACGTGGTTTGGGATTTGACTGAAGACTGTCGAACCTCTCTTTCAGTACATTTTATTTTTATGTTTGGTTGATTTTTATATACTGATATAGGATAGGATTTGGAGTATAAATCTAAGCTGATGAATTGATGAATTGTGGGGAATTGTGCTGTAGCATTAACTGACCAGTGAGTTGCTTTTCATTACTTTTTTATCCTGTTGCCTATTTTATTATTGTGAGTAAATTGTTATTAAATAAATTGTATAAATCCAAGAAGTGGTTGCTGTCCTTTTCCTGTCAGTGGAGAAACTAAATGCTGGTATAAATTAATAACTTCACATTCCGGTGTGACACCTACATACATCAAAATCATAACAAATAGAAATAACCTTAAATAATGTATAGCCTAGTTATCTTCATCTTTCCGTCTCTTATGTATAGTTACTTTTTAAACACGAAAATCGCAGTATGACAGGAAAGCGGTTGCTGTGGTAATGAACAACATGCTTGTTAAAGCGAATGTATGATCCTGTATCTGAGGCAAAATTTCTAAATATGCTGCGAGAGTTATATATTTCTAACTCCAAACAATTGGCCACTGAACCAGCTGATAAAATCTTCCTTTGATTCGATACGTGATTACAACTTGACACTCAAATTAACTGATTGCATTTTACTGATGAAAAAGACATGCGCATGCACGTGCACTGACAGGGAGCGCGGTGTGTCAGTGTTCACCAGGCTATGGCTATGGTAAAATACATTTTACATTTACATTTGGTCATTTAGCAGACGCTTTTGTCCAAAGCGACTTACAAATTAGGACTAAATTAAGTGAGTCATCGTGAAGAGGTAAAAACAACGCAAGAAGTGCTCAAAATATGAAGTTCAGGCATTACTCAGAGTAGCATAAGCCTGATAAGCAAGGATTTAAAGGAAAAGGAAAGGGTTTTTTTATTTATTTTTTATAAGGTTAAGTGCTCACGGAAGAGATGGGTTTTCAGCTGTCTTTTGAATGTTGTCAGGGATTCTGCATTCCGGATGAGGGTGGGGAGAGCATTCCACCAGCATGGAACTGTGAATGAGAATGTTCTAGAGAGTGATTTTGTGGCCCTTGGGTTCAATCTTTCACAAATATGGGATTTCTTTTCATTTATATGCTGATGCCCAGTTGTATCTCCCTTTAAAACCTAATGACAAACATGCAATGGGAGTTCTGATTGAATGTATTCAGGAACTTAAATTATGGTTAACAAATCATTTTTTGACATTAAATGAAGACAAAACAGAAGTGATTCTGTTTGGGCCTAGTGATTCTTTCAATGCCAGCACCTATGACCTTGGTTATTCAACCCAACGGGTCACACCGTGTGCAAAAAATTTAGGTTTTCGATTTGATTCTAGCCTTAAGTTCGATAAGCAGATCAATGCGGTAGTTAAGTCGTGTTTTTTCCATCTTCGTCGCCTAGCTAAAGTCAAATCGTTTCTATCTCTAAAAAATTTTGAAAAAATTATCCATGCATTCATCACTTCCCGTTTGGACTATTGCAATTCGCTCTATTTTGGGATAAATCGGTCATCTATGGAGCGATTGCAAATGGTCCAAAACGCAGCTGCCAGGCTTCTGACAAGCTCACGTAAGTATCAGCACATCACTCCAATTTTAGTTTCCTTGAAATGGCTGCCGGTCAAATCCAGAGTAGAATTCAAAATTTTAACCCTAGTTTTTAAATCTTTACATAATCTTGCACCCGTCTATCTGGCTGAGTTGGTGCACTCACACAACTCTTCGCGCCCACTCAGATCGGGACATTTAGGAATGCTGTCCATCCCTAGGTCCAGATTGAAACACCGTGGTGATCGAGCTTTTTCAATTGCTGGTCCAACACTCTGGAACAAGCTCCCTGTAGCCATCCGAACAGCAACATCTTTTTTTGTTTTTAAAACGATGCTTAGATCTTATTTCTTTGAACAGATGTTGTTAGTCTAAAACATATTATGTATTTGTATTTTATCCCTTTGTTGTTTATGTACAGCACTTTGGTCGACCTAGGGTTGTTTTTAAATGTGCTCTAAAAATAAATAAATGAAATGAAATGAAATGAAATGAAATGTAAAACAGAGGGAGAAAAAATTGAATAAATAACTGAAAAAAGAAGGAAATTATTATTTCATGACAATTTAAGAAACTAGCAAATTTTATCAGCTTGATGTACAACAAAAATACAAATGCTGACATGATTGAATATAAATGTAAACTCCACATATAATTCTAAATATAATTAATAATAATATAATTATAATTGCACAAAATATCCTGAATATTATAACTGTAAATGTTACTGTTACCTGCTGAGAGATGTCTTCTGAGCAGCAGAAGTTTTTGTTTGAAAGCTCTGACGTGATCAAAAAGCTGGGTGATAATCTGGTCCTTTCCCTGGAGCTGAACATTCAAAATACTGAGCATCTCTGTTACATCCACAAGGAAAGCCAGGTCAGAGAGCCATTTCTTATCAGTGGGCACTTGAATATTACCATCCTTGCTTTCCTGAAAAACTCTGATCTCATCACGCAGATCAAAAAATCTCTTCAAAAAAAACTTTTCCACGGCTGAGCCATCTGACCTCCTGGTGGTACAACACATCACCATATTGCGCATCCATCTCATCCATCAGTGTCTTGAACTGTCGGTGAGAAAGCGCCTTGGAGCGTATATTGTTGACAATTCTGACGACGTCATGCATCACATCCACAAGCCCGACAGATTTAGCACATAGTTGTTCTTGATGTAAAATGCAGTGGTACTTAACAACTTTTCCTCCACATTCACTGACTTTCTGAGACACAAATGTAGCAAGGCCAGATTTCCTCCCTACCATTGCCGGCGCTCCGTCAGTTGTAATGCCGGCCATCTTCTCCCACTTTAATTCATTTTTTTCCAACACTCTCTCAACAGCAAAAAAAAAGAGATCTTCTCCTCTAGTAGTACCAGAAGGGTCTCAATGCCAGCCAGCTCTTGTGTCACATCAAAAGTTTAATTTACTCCATGCAAAAATACCAACAGCTGTGCGGAATCGGATATGTCGGTGCTCTCGTCGCAGGCTATTGAATAGGCAGAGAACGTACTGTTACGTACTGTTTGTCCTGTTTGGCAAGTTTGTCTTGATTTGCTCGCCGATGTCTTGAGCCATGTCCTCTATGCGTCGGGTAACAGTATTTCTTGACAGGCTAATTTGTGAGAACATTCGTACCTGAGAAGGACAAACTGCTTCTGCAGCCACTGCAAGACATTCCTTGACGAACTCTCCAGTAGCGAAGGCTCTTCCACTTTTAGCAATTAGAGCGGAAATCTGATAACTGGCCCGTGTGGCGCTTTCTTGTGCTGATGAAGGACGTAGCAGCGCGCTCTGTTCAGATCGAAGTTCAGCAAGCAGCTCGTTAGCCTTCTGTTTTCGCGCCTCGCCGCTGTACTTTGAGAAAGCTGCAGAATGTTTTGTTTGATAATGACGACCGATATTGTACTCTTTTAAAACAGCAACAGACTGTTTGCAAACTAGACATAATGCCTTTGATTTGACTTCAGTGAATAAAAACTCTTCTTGCCAAACTTTTTTAAAAGTTCTCTTGTCTGTGTGCCACTGCCTTGATTTCTCCATTATTGTGTTTAATTTGTTGACGTTAATTGACGTTAAGTGTCGCAAAGCACACGGTGCTGCACCTTGAATTGCGCATTTACAGGAAAAAAATCGAATTAATTTACATTTAATGTAAACATTTAATTTCAGTTTACTCTGTTGTAGTTCAACAATAAAACAAACAAAAATGTTATGTCAAATTAGAAATGAGGATCTGTGTCGAAGGTATGGTGGGCCAGGCCCATGCCGGGGGACAGGACATGGGACGTGGCATGGCATGGGTGGACCTGGTCGTCTATGAAGCCGCCAGGGTGGACCAGGCAGTTCAGGTGGACAGAGTGGACCAGGCAGTTCAGGTGGACAGAGTGGACCAGGCAGTTTAGGTGGACAGGGTGGACCAGGCAGTTCAGGTGGACAGAGTGGACCAGGCAGTTCAGGTGGACATGGGGGACCAGGCAGTTCAGGTGGACAGAGTGGACCAGGCAGTTTAGGTGGACAGGGTGGACCAGGCAGTTCAGGTGGACAGAGTGGACCAGGCAGTTCAGGTGGACATGGGGGACCAGGCAGTTTAGGTGGACAGGGTGGACCAGGCAGTTCAGGTGGACAGGGTGGACCAGGCAGTTCAGGTGGACAGGGGGGACCAGGCAGTTCAGGTGGACCAGGCAGTTCAGGTGGACAGGGTGGACCAGGCAGTTCAGGTGGACAGGGTGGACCAGGCAGTTCAGGTGGACAGGGTGGACCAGGCAGTTCAGGTGGACAGGGGGGACCAGGCAGTTCAGGTGGACAGGGTGGACCAGGCAGTTCAGGTGGACAGAGTGGACCAGGCAGTTCAGGTGGACATAGGGGACCAGGCAGTTCAGGTGGACAGGGTGGACCAGGCAGTTCAGGTGGACAGGGTGGACCAGGCAGTTCAGGTGGACAGAGTGGACCAGGCAGTTTAGGTGGACAGGGTGGACCAGGCAGTTCAGGTGGACAGGGTGGACCAGGCAGTTCAGGTGGACAGGGGGGACCAGGCAGTTCAGGTGGACCAGGCAGTTCAGGTGGACAGGGTGGACCAGGCAGTTCAGGTGGACAGAGTGGACCAGGCAGTTCAGGTGGACAGGGGGGACCAGGCAGTTCAGGTGGACCAGGCAGTTCAGGTGGACAGGGTGGACCAGGCAGTTCAGGTGGACAGAGTGGACCAGGCAGTTCAGGTGGACATGGTGGACCAGGCAGTTCAGGTGGACAGGGTGGACCAGGCAGTTCAGGTGGACAGGGTGGACCAGGCAGTTCAGGTGGACAGGGTGGACCAGGCAGTTCAGGTGGACAGGGTGGACCAGGCAGTTCAGGTGGACAGGGGGGACCAGGCAGTTCAGGTGGACAGGGGGGACCAGGCAGTTCAGGTGGACAGGGGGGACCAGGCAGTTCAGGTGGACAGGGTGGACCAGGCAGTTCAGGTGGACAGGGTGGACCAGGCAGTTCAGGTGGACAGAGTGGACCAGGCAGTTCAGGTGGACAGGGTGGACCAGGCAGTTCAGGTGGACAGAGTGGACCAGGCAGTTCAGGTGGACAGGGTGGACCAGGCAATTCAGGTGGACAGAGTGGACCAGGCAGGGACCAGGCAGTTCAGGTGGACAGAGTGGACCAGGCAGTTCAGGTGGACAGGGTGGACCAGGCAGTTCAGGTGGACAGAGTGGACCAGGCAGTTTAGGTGGACAGGGTGGACCAGGCAGTTCAGGTGGACAGGGGGGACCAGGCAGTTCAGGTGGACAGGGTGGACCAGGCAGTTCAGGTGGACAGGGTGGACACGGCAGTTCAGGTGGACAGGGTAGACCAGGCAGTTCAGGTGGACAGGGTGGACCGGGCAGTTGAGGTGGACAGAGTGGACCGGGCAGTTGAGGTGGACAGAGTGGACCGGGCAGTTCAGGTGGACAGGGTGGACCGGGCAGTTCAGGTGGACAGAGTGGACCGGGCAGTTCAGGTGGACAGGGTGGACCGGGCAGTTCAGGTGGACAGGGTGGACCGGGCAGTTCAGGTGGACAGGGGGGACCGGGCAGTTCAGGTGGACAGGGGGGACCGGGCAGTTCAGGTGGACAGGGTGGACCAGGCAGTTCAGGTGGACAGGGTGGACCAGGCAGTTCAGGTGGACAGGGTGGACCAGGCAGTTCAGGTGGACAGGGTGGACCAGGCAGTTCAGGTGGACAGGGTGGACCAGGCAGTTCAGGTGGACAGGGTGGACCAGGCAGTTCAGGTGGACAGGGTGGACCAGGCAGTTCAGGTGGACAGGGTGGACCAGGCAGTTCAGGTGGACAGGGTGGACCAGGCAGTTCAGGTGGACAGGGTGGACCAGGCAGTTCAGGTGGACAGGGTGGACCAGGCAGTTCAGGTTAACAGGGTGGACCAGGCAGTTCAGGTGGACAGGGTGGACCAGGCAGTTCAGGTGGACAGGGTGGACCAGGCAGTTCAGGTGGACAGGGTGGACCAGGCAGTTCAGGGGACCATATTGTATGAAGCCGCCAGGGTGGAACACGCAGTTCAGGTGGACAGGGTGGACCAGGCAGTTCAGGTGGACAGGGTGGACAGGGTGGACCAGGCAGTTCAGTTGGACAGGGTGGACCAGGCAGTTCAGGTGGACAGGGTGGACCAGGCAGTTCAGGTGGACAGGGTGGACCAGGCAGTTCAGGTGGACAGGGTGGACCAGGCAGTTTAGGTGGACAGAGTGGACCAGGCAGTTCAGGTGGACATGGTGGACCAGGCAGTTCAGGTGGACAGGGTGGACCGTTCAGGTAGACAGGGTGGACAGGCAGTTCAGGTGGACCAGGCAGTTCAGGTGGACAGGGTGGACCAGGCAGTTCAGGTGGACAGGGTGGACCAGGCAGTTCAGGTGGACAAGGTGGACCAGGCAGTTCAGGTAGACAGGGTGGACCAGGCAGTTCAGGTGGACAAGGTGGACCAGGCAGTTCAGGTGGACAGGGTGGACCAGGCAGTTCAGGTGGACAGAGTGGACCAGGCAGTTCAGGTGGACAAGGTGGACCAGGCAGTTCAGGTGGACAGGGTGGACAGGGTTGAAAAACAAAAAATCGGTCTGCGATCGATTGCTCCTGTCTGCCTCTCTGCCTGCTGTGAGTTTGTTTGCTTCGGTGCTAAGCTCCGTCTTAGCCTCGTATTTCTTTGTTTTGAACCATCATTTACTACAATTTGTAGTTTATACTAAATACTATACTTATACTAAATACAGCTTACCCAACATCTCAGATTGACATCGCTAGCTTCCGTTACTACTAGCACAACACGCTAATTCGCTACTGCTAGCCTGTTAACGCGCCACCTGTGCGCTCAGCTATTTTATTTATTTATTTTTCTCTCACGCGCTCGCGCCTTTGAGTTAATAAAAGCTCAGGTAAGTAATAATCAGTCAACAAACACGGTGAGTAATGTCTTGTCCTGTTATTGTCACCTGCACTTCATGTCACATGTTTAGCATAGGCTTCTCTGCTGGCAATATAGGATTTATATGTGATAAATGCAAGGAGTCAGTTAGGCTGACAGAGAAGATTTCAGAATTAGAGACACGCATCCAAACCTTAATTGAGGATAGTAAGAGTGCTAGAGCTTTAGATACTATTTTGGATGCGCCTAGCGTGAACTCTTTACATGATGCGGTTCCAGCTGAAGTAGAGCCTGTGCAGCCGGGCAAATGGGTGACGGTGAGGGATCGCTCTAGTCGCGGATCTAAAAACCACTCTTCCGTTCCGATTACCATAACAAATCGATTTGCCCTGCTCAGTGAAACACCCACTGAGAATTCTGTTGATTGTGCCCTAGTAATTGGTGATTCGATCACACGGAACGTGAAAATAGAGACACCAGCGACCATAGTCACATGTTTGCCGGGAGCCAGAGCGTCTGACATCAAAGCAAATTTAAAAGTGCTGGCTAATGCTAATCGTAAATTCTCTAAGATCATTATTCATGTCGGCACTAATGATGTTCGACTCCGCCAGTCGGAGATCACCAAAATTAATATTAAAGAGGTGTGTGAACTTGCAAGTACGATGTCAAGGACTGTAATCTGCTCTGGCCCCCTTCCTGTTCGCAGGAGTGATGAGATAGTCAGTAGATTGTGTTCACTGAATCGCTGGCTGTCTGAGTGGTGTCCGTGTAATAATATAGAATTCATAGACAATTGGAAAAGTTTTTGGGGCAAACCTGACCTGTTGAAAAGAGATGGTATTCATCCCTCCTGGGATGGTGCTGCTCTTCTCTCTAGTAATATGGCTCATAGTCTTAGAGCTCAAACATGACAAATTGGGCACCAGGTCAGGAAGCAGACAGACTGGCTAAACCAACCGTCTGCTAGCGGCCTCGCGTCACCCAGGTCAGATAAATCCCATCACATAGAGCCTCTTTCACCTAGCTATCATCATATAGAGACTGTGTCTGTTCCCCGAATTTGGAAATCCAAAAAACGTTTAAACCCATCTAAGGTTAAAAATGTAATTGATGTTCAACAAATAAAAAACAGCTATAATACAGATGAGCAAATGCTAAAGCTTGGGTTACTGAATATTCGATCGCTTACTTCAAAAGCACTCATTGTTAATGATATGATTTCAGATAATAACCTAGATGTGCTGTGTTTGACAGAAACCTGGCTAAAACCAAACGATTACATTATTTTAAATGAGTCCACCCCGCAAGATTACTGTTATAAACATGAGCCTCGTCTTAAACGCAAAGGGGGTGGTGTTGCTGTAATTTATAGTAATATTTTCAAAACCACTGAGAAATCAAGTTTCGAATATAATTCTTTTGAAGTGTTAGTGCTTAATGTAAAAATATATAGTATAAATGATAAATCGCGTTTGAGATTTGTGCTGGCTACTGTATACAGGCCACCAGGGCACCATACAGACTTTATCAAAGAATTTGCGGACTTTCTATCAGAGTTAGTATTGGCTGCAGATAAAGTACTAATTGTTGGTGATTTTAATATACACATCGATAATGAAAAAGATGCATTGGGTTTGGCATTTAAAGACATTGTAAACTCAATTGGAGTTAGACAACACGTGTCAGGACCTACTCATTGTCGTAATCATACTCTAGATCTAATATTATCACACGGAATAGATGTGGATGCCGTTGAAATTCTGCAGCAGAGCGATGACATCTCAGATCATTATCTAGTCTCGTGTAAATTACATTTAGCCAAGGCTGCAAAGCCGACTCCGTGTTACAAATATGTTAGACCTATCACTTCTGCCACTAAAGATTGCTTTATTAATAATCTTCCTGATCAGTTTCATCATTTTAGCATCCCGGATAGCTTAGAAAAACTTGATATTGCAACAGAAACTTTTAACTCTCTCTTTTCCAGCACTTTAGACACAGTTGCTCCTTTGCGCTTAAAGAAGATTAAAGAAAATAATCCAACGCCGTGGTACAACGAGCACACTCAGGCCCTTAAGAGGGCAGCCAGAAAAATGGAACGAAACTGGAAGAAAACAAAACTAGAGGTATTTCGCATTTCATGGAAAGAGAGCTCGATTGCATACAGAGAGGCTTTAAAAGCTGCTAGATCTGCTTATTTTTCAACCCTATTAGAAGAAAATAAACATAATCCTAGGTATTTATTTGAAACAGTGGCTAAACTAACGAAAAAGAAAGCTTCAAACACAGAAGTTTCCAAGCAGCACAGCAGTAATGACTTTATGAACTTCTTCACTTATAAGATTGATAATATCAGGGAGAAAATTATAACTATGCAACCGTCTACTACAGTATCGCATCAGGCAGTGCATTGTAGTCTCCCTGAGGAAAAATTTTATTCATTCGTTGCTATAGGAGAGGAAGAATTTACTAAACTCGTTAAATCTTCTAAATCGACAACATGTATGTTAGACCCTATACCGACTAAGCTACTGAAAGAGATGCTTCCAGAGGTCATAGATCCTCTTCTTAATATCATTAATTCGTCTTTGTCTCTAGGATACGTACCAAAAAACTTTAAGCTGGCTATGATTAAACCGCTTGTTAAAAAACCGCAACTTGATCCTTCAGAATTAGTCAATTACAGGCCGATCTCGAATCTACCTTTTCTGTCAAAGATACTAGAAAAGGCAGTATCTTCACAACTGTGTTCCTTTCTAGAAAGAAATGATATCTGCGAGGATTTTCAGTCCGGATTTAGACCGTACCATAGTACTGAGACTGCTCTCATTAGAGTCACAAATGATTTGCTCTTATCATCCGATCGTGGTTGTATCTCGCTATTAGTGTTACTCGATCTTAGTGCTGCGTTTGACACCATCGACCACAACATTCTTTTAAATAGACTAGAAAACTATGTTGGCATTAGTGGAATTGCACTAGCATGGTTTAAATCATACTTATCTGACCGTTATCAGTTTGTAGCAGTAAATTAAGAGATGTCTCATCGATCACAAGTTCAGTATGGCGTACCACAAGGCTCAGTACTAGGACCGCTGCTGTTCACTCTGTACATGCTACCATTAGGAGATATCATTAGGAAACATGGAATTAGCTTCCACTGTTATGCCGACGATACTCAGCTCTATATTTCTTCAAAACCTAACGAAACTTACCAATTCACTAAATTAACAGAATGCATAGCTGATATAAAAAAATTGGATGACTCGTAATTTCCTACTTCTAAATTCTGAAAAAACAGAGATTCTAATTATTGGACAAAAAACGTCCTCACGTAATAACCTAGAATACTGTCTAACACTTGATGGCTGCTCTGTTAAAGGAGAACTCTGTAACTCTAGCGAACTCTAGTCACTTCTTCGCTGATTTTCCCTTTTGTTGTCGCATGTTTTCCCCACGAGCTCCCCCTACAGCTGTGGGGGGGCGTATATTTCACAACACAGTCGTAAAAAACTCACTTGCGGCGGCCTCCTCCCCCTCTCTACCGCTGCTCATGTGCGTTTGTTTTGATCGGAGCAAGCCAACTGTATCGCGTGGAGCTATGTCTACCGAGGTGGGTAATCTGGTAATACATCATACATGCGTGTGTGTTTATGTCGAATTGCCGTAAAGCAATTTGTGTTTCGCGCTCGTTCTCGTTCTAGTTCTCGCTTCTCACGAGACTTCCAATTTCACTTTGCCGGGACGGCAGTGCGCAAGTTGCAAGGTTGGTTTTCCGCCTGGGAACGCTGGGGGGAGCGGGGAAAGTCACCAATATCACCAGAACAGGTTGTTTAACCATCCAAATGATTTCTAGACAGTTTTATTAAGTTAAAAAAGTTACCAAGTTCTCCTTTAAGTCTTCGTCGTCAGTTAGGAACCTGGGTGTGCTCTTTGATACCAATCTTTCATTTGAAAGTCACGTGTCTAGTATCTGTAAAACCGCATTTTTCCATCTTAAAAATATATCTAAATTACGTCATATGCTCTCATTGACAAATGCGGAACAATTAGTTCATGCTTTCATGACATCAAGGCTAGATTATTGTAATGCTCTACTGGGTGGTTGCCCTGCACGCTTAATAAACAAACTACAGCTAGTTCAAAATGCAGCAGCTCGAGTTCTTACTAGAACCAGGAAGTATGACCATATTAGCCCAGTTCTGTCAAAACTGCACTGGCTCCCTATTAAACATCGCATAAATTTTCAAATATTGCTGATTACTTACAAAGCACTAAATGGTTTAGCTCCACAGTACTTGAGCGAGCTCTTAACGCATTATACTCCTTCACGTCTATTGCGATCTCAAAATTCCGGCCAGTTGATAATACCTAGAATATCAAAATCGACTGCTGGCGGTAGATCCTTCTCCTATTTAGCACCAAAACTTTGGAACCGTCTTCCTAACATTGTCCGGGAAGCAGACACACTCTGTCAGTTCAAATCTAGATTAAAGACACATCTCTTTGACCTAGCATTCACATAATACATTATAGACTTCTATAATTCAATATTAGGCTGCATAGATTAGGTCAGCTGGAACCGGGAACACTTCCCATAAATCCTGATGTACTTGTTACATCATGAGAAGAATGGCATCTACGCTAATTTTAGTGTCTGTGTTTATCCCGAGGCCGTTTCCAGATCTGACGAAGGCCCTTCGCCTGGACCCGATGACAACGCAGTGCTGAAGTGCCAACTAGTCTCTCCCTATGGAGGATCCCTTTCCCACTCTACAGATAAAGCGTCGTCGGGAAACTCAATTTGCGTATCTACCCCGAATTGATAAAATAAAATAAAATTCTGAATTAAAACTATAAGGAAACACCAGTAATTTGTTTAGGCTTGGTTTGTAGGGAATTCCAAACCTGCACACATATATTCTAACGCACATAACTATAGAACCAATTCTTAATGCGCATCTGAACGCCATCAGCGTTTCTCACAGGATCGCGTTTAAAGTCTGTGTAGAGAGAATGGTGTCATCTTAGCGGCCCCTAATTTAATAACAAATGATCGTTGCGACGGAAGCGAATCAATCAAAACCAACTTTAGCTGGAAAATAACTTTATTAAAGAACCGCTATAAAGCCAAAACAATCTAACGTTAAATTATACATTTATCTCTGTAAAGCTGCTTTGAGACAATCTACATTGTTAAAAGCGCTATATAAATGAAGATGACTTGACTTGACTTGGACCAGGCAGTTCAGGTGGACAGAGTGGACCAGGCAGTTCAGGTAGACAGGGTGGACCAGGCAGTTCAGGTGGACAAGGTGGACAGGGTGGACCAGGCAGTTCAGGTGGACAGAGTGGACCAGGCAGTTCAGGTGGACAAGGTGGACCAGGCAGTTCAGGTGGACAGGGCGGACCAGGCAGTTCAGGTGGACAGGGTGGACCAGGCAGTTCAGGTGGACAGGGTGGACCAGGCAGTTCAGGTGGACAGGGTGGACCACGCAGTTCAGGTGGACAGAGTGGACCAGGCAGTTCAGGTGGACAGAGTGGACTAGGCAGTTCAGGTGGACAGGGTGGACCACGCAGTTCAGCTGGACAGGGTGGACCAGGCAGTTCAGGAGGACAGAGTGGACCAGGCAGTTCAGGTGGACAGGGTGGACCAGGCAGTTCAGGTGGACAGGGTGGACCAGGCAGTTCAGGTGGACCAGGCAGTTCAGGTGGACGGGGTGGACCAGGCAGTTCAGGTGGACAGGGTGGACCAGGCAGTTCAGGTGGACAGGGTGGACCAGGCAGTTCAGGTGGACCAGGCAGTTCAGGTGGACGTGTTTAGTCTTTCCGCTATCAAATTACGCCATTTAAATAGCGAATCCGCCATGTCGCAAGTGCAACTGGCTTTTAAAGGAATGGGAGATGAGACTCTAATTGGTTTAACGCATGTAAATCCCAAAACACACCCATTACTCATTAAGAGAATAGGGACAACCCTTTTAGACCATGCGCCTGGCGCGTCAACCTTTTTCCCGTCGTTATACCAGCAAAAGTGGATTCGGACACGTCCTAACTGCACTTGCACCTTGTGCTTTAGACCACGTGCTTAGATTGTTAAAATAGGCCCTTTGTCGTCCTTAATGTGAACAGGCCTTAAGACTAATTCTTTTTTTAAGTATAAATATGTGGTGTATAATAACAGTTTGGCTAGAAAATGTAGCAGTATTTGTATTGTCGTGACACTTTGGGGGTCACTTTGCACTGTAAAAATGAATACGCCATATCTAATCGATACAAGTGTGGCAACTGGTAACAGATTACAAGCAATATTATTAATTAAATTTAACAAATTAGAATTGAATAATAATTTTTTTTATTGCCAACATTGAAGACACCTGATGTTAACAAGCAGAATCACTGAAGGAGAAAACCGTAATTTTAAGTCACCATTATGGTGATCATTGTTTGTTTTAGTTGGGCTCTTGATCTTAACTCATTGGGTCTCATTCATGAAACATTCGTAAATATACGAGTAAATATGTGAGTGATTTGTGCGTAAAGACACCTTCCCGAAAACTCTTCTCCTGATTCACAAATACTTTGTAAACGTCAGATGTGATAGTGAAATGTGTGTGAGTGTTAATGTATTCCAATCAGTCGTAAATTGGACGCGCGTGCATGCTCATTCTCAATTACCCACCCATTAAATCCGACTGACAACTATATATGGGCATCATATTATGACACCAAACGAAGGATTTCAACATGTCTTCTCAAAAGCGAATGAAAAAGAGAGTTTAGCATCATGCCCTTGCTGTGTCCTTGCACCCTGATAATAACTTTATATTTTGAGAATTTTCAATGTAGTACACCAGCAAGTTAAAGTTATAAACTCTCTGATGAATAATAAATGTGCAAAAAAAGATTCAGTAAGGAAGAAATCTGAGAGTAAAGCTGCTGATGTTATTACTCATTGTGACCGTTTATCTGCTTTCCTGATTTCCCACAATATGATATTTCAGCAAAGCAACCTTTCTGGTAAAACTCTTGTCTGATTGTCATTTTGTCTCTCAATTTTTGTATTCAATTTATATTAAGGTTGGTAAAGCACAAGCACATTGTAGCTTATATCATAGACTGAGATAATATACATTTCCTCTGTTGTAATAATGAGTGAAATGACAGATCTGATTGTCACAACAGAATCGAGGAAACAGTATGCTAGTAAAAACTCTTTATTTGGATAAAGTGATGATGTTGAAAGTCCGAGATGATGCAGGCTGTGGCGCAGGGACTTCGATGGCCAGACACGGTGTGTAGACAGAAGTGCAGGGTGCTCTGAAGTGCTGACAAATCCTGACATGAAACGATATCCACAAGACGGTGACCGGAACACAGGAACTCAGATAGGAGACGAAGAACAGGAACAGGATCAGACACAACACGAGGACTTCATACAACGATCTGACAGGGGAGATGAGAAAGTGGTGAGTTTATATATTGTTGATGAGATGGGCTGCAGCTGATGATGAGTGACTGCAGCTGGATCGCTGATCAGTGATAACAAGCCGGACACACCCACTCACATGCTCACACACATATAAACAAACAAAGCACGGGACGAGAGAGAGACATTGGATCTATGAACCGTGACACTGATGTTATATTTCACTCCTACATTGGTAGTACGACGCAAATGCCATCTGAGAGAGACATAAATAGGGAAGCATAGCTAAAATAAATATTTTTATTGTGTTTGCATAATGTTTTTAATAGATCATTAATTCACCTAATGAAATTTGTCATTGTCTCACATTATTCTATAGGTTTATCTTTATAGTTTTAGCTTGAGATTTTTCTATGAATGCTTATCATAGAAATATGCACCATATTCAACATATTAACTGTAACCGTCTCGCTATCCACTCCTAGTGAGACAGGCTACAAGATAATTTTGAGGGAGGGACTCACAGACCAAACTGGTTTTAAGAATATAAAGAGTGTAAACGGCTCAAAGATAATCCTCAACACACCAATAGAATGCTTTCAATTTATATCAGATGACTCATACAAGTATAGACACCACCCAGCAAACACTCAAGATACAACAATATAAACCCCAAAGATTCACACAAAAGCAATACTGTCATTGATGAGTAGCAATAGTAATAAGAACTGATAACATTAGTTTTTCACTGTCCTGTGATCCAGAGTTCATCCAATGTTTTGTGTCTTAGTATCAATTGTTCCATTTGCAGTGATGAAGAGGAATAGAATAATAGTCCCGTGACTGAGGTGAAGCAGCAATTAGTAACCATCCACAATGACTCCAAATCCCAAATGAACGCAGTCGGGCTTGGATGCCCCTGTCCATTTGGAATTCATGTTCCTATTCGAACTTCAATCTTGAGCCTCATTGACAAAAAGGACAATAGATGATACTCAAAGAGTCCTTCTACAAACAAAACATACAAACTAGCATTAGCACGCTGGTTTCAAAACAAACAACAACCGTAAAACCCAACAAACTAAATACAGCTTACACAGGAAATAACCACAGATGACATAAATCAGACAAAGATAAACACTTACATGATTGAGCTTGAAACAATAGTTTCTCAACCTGGACTCTAAACAGATTGGGTGAACTAAGAGAGAAGAACCATGCTTCCCTCTCCACACCATAACCTGACTTCTTCTCCCACATGGCTATATACAAGGGAGCATGACACATAGAGCCCCCTACTGCAGAGTAGTGGTACTACAAAAAAAAAAAACAGTAGCCAAACTTTGAGTGGTTACATATCTCCCTCCTCATTAGAAGAAATAACATACCCATGACATGGCTTCAAGTGTTGCATGTGATATGTATCAATAATATCTGGAACAGATACCAGGGAGACTTGATAATTCACCGGCCCCAACTTCTTTACAATTTTAGCGGGACCTTTCCACTTAGGGGATAGTTTTGCCATGAAACCGTCATCTGCTTTGGATAAGGGATGCGTTCGTACCCACACTACGTCTCCAACCTGAAATTGTATTGGTTTGTGACGTTGGTCGTAGTATTTTTTCTGCTTAATCTGGGCTCGTTCCACATTCTCCTTCACCAAGCTGACTAGTTCCTTCTGCTGTTCCAGTATAGGGTAAACTGGACTGTTAGGATCAGGTAGCTGTTGTAGGGCTCTTTCCATCGGTCCTTTCAACTTCCGTCCTAGGGCTATTTCTGCTGGCGTAAACCCTGTACTTTCATGCCAGGCAGAATTAATGGCAAACCGGAATTCGCCCAACCACTTATCCCACTGTCGATGCTGATCCTCAACATAGGACGCAATCATTGTTTTTAAGTTTCTGTTGACTCTCTCTGTCAAATTTGTTTGAGGATGGTAGGCAGTGGTCAATTTTTGAATTACCCCCCACTGTTTGCAGCCAACGTCGATGAGATGGGAGGTAAACTGAGTACCCCTATCTGACACAAGGTAGGTTGGTATTCCCCATCTAGTAAAGATCTCATCTATTAAGATTTTGGCAATGTGAGACGCTCTGGCAGTTCTCAAAGGAAATAACTCTACCCACTTGGTGAAGTAGTCAACGACAACAAGAAGATACTCGTGTTGTTTATTGCTCTTCGGGAAAGGCCCCATAAGGTCCACTCCCAACATAAATCCAGGTTCAACTATAGGAGTACTTTGTAGCAGACCTGATGTCTTAGTCATAGATGGTTTGTATTTTTTGACAGGTTTGACATTCTTTACAGTACTTCCATACATCCGCCCTGATGCTAGGCCAGTACACAGTTTCAAGTAGCCTGAGTAGAGTTTTAAGCTTTCCCAAATGTCCACTCAGAGGGTTATCATGGGCATACTGCAGAAAGGATTGCCGTAGTGCCGAAGGAATGATCAATTGGAGTTTTTGCCCTTTTTTACCATCAGGTACGCTGCGAAATAGAAACCCATTCTCCACAACATAATGAACTCTGGCCATGTCACAAATAGTTTGTTTCTCTGCTTTAGAGACTAGTTATTGAATCTCAACATCGCTGTTTTGAGCTGTAGCAATTTGGGAGAGGTCAGCTGGTAGGTTGCATGATGGGGAAATAGTTTTGTTTGCAGTGGCAATGAGTAACGTGTCCTGAGGAGTATTATGGCTTCTTGATAACACGTCAGGTACAACATTACACTGACCCTTCCGATACCTCACTGTGAAATGAAAACCTTGCAATCTTATGGTCCATCGTATGAGACGTGATGAAGGTTTTGGATGTTGGAATGCCCATGTCAGAGCTGCATGATCTGTAACTACCTCAAACGTCTGTCCTTCCAGATACTGCCTCCATTTCTCCACGGCCCAAACTACTGCCAAGCATTCCTTTTCCAGCACAGAATAAGCTTTCTCTGCTCCTCTCAACAACCGGGATGCATAGGCGATAACATGTTCTTCTCCCTCCACCTCTTGGGTAAGAACAGCTTCTAACCCAATATCGCTTACCCTAACCCATCAGTTTGCACTCTGAAAGGCTTACAGAAATCAGGGGTGATCAAAATTGGAGCTTTCACCAGATCTTGTTTTATGGAGTTAAATGCTTGCTGACATTGTTCAGTCCATTCCCATATGGCATTTTTTTTTTTGAGCATGCAATGGAGCTGCCTTTTCGGAAAACTGGGATATGAAACGATGATACCAACCAGCTAAACCTAGGAACCTTTGAACTTCTTTGATGGATCTTGGTATGGGAAATGATTCGACTGCTGAGACTTTGGATGGATCAGTCTTTACTCCTTCATGTGTCACAATGTGTCCCAGAAATGATAGTGATTTCTGGATAAGGTTGCATTTCTTTAGATTGAGGGTGAGACCAGCGTTATGGAGACACGTGAAAACTTGCTGGAGATGTTGGAGATGTTCTGAAATGTTTTTGGAGTAAACCACGATATCATCGATGTATACCATACAGCACTTTCCTTTCACCTCATGTAATACCTGTTCCATCAGCCGTTGGAAGGATGCTGCTGCATTTTTCAGGCCGAAAGGTAAACAAAGAAATTCATATAGCCCATTAGATGTTACAAAGGCTGTTTTTTGAATACTTTCTGCATCCATTTCCAACTGCCAATATCCACTTTTCAAGTCTAGGGTGCTGAAAACTGTTGCTCCATGGAGAGATTCGAGGATATCCTGAATTTGAGGCATGGGATAAGCATCCAGATGCGTCTTGCTGTTAAAGGAGTCATGACCTTGTACCATTACCTTGGATACCCACGCTCTATTATAGTCTTTCAGGCCCTTATAAAAAAGAAAAGTGGAAAAAAAATAAACACAGAGCTCCTCAGACCCTTATTTCTGAAGGCATTATTGTATCGCGAGATCTGATGCGATATTTTGGCTGTCGTGGACGGTCATTATAATAATGCAAATGAGGGGCGCGTTGATTGGTGGCAGGAAGGAGGGGGGTTGACACCGCAGGTAACGCTTTACATATCATTCCAAAATGACATTGCGCAAGTTGTGAATGAACCCGACCTGGCCGCGACCGGCTTCCCGGCCAGTGTATAAGTATGAGGCACCGTTTAGGGCTTAAATCAAACTTCATTCACGCACACATATATGAAACACGCTTGCATACATATATACTAAGTAGTCACACATACATGTATATGAACTCTCCATGCACATACTCATATGAGACGCGAGCACACACACACAAACTCGCGCACATACTCATATAAGACGCGAGCACACACACACACAAACTAGACGGCGCCTCATATATAAGCGTTAGGCAATCAATATACAATAGCCGAATTCATGATGATCTCAGTCATTTGTTGTTTGCAAAGTAACGTTAGCAGCCATTCCCCATGTTTACCTCGAAGCTAATACTCCCGCTAGCATACAATAGCCGCATTAGCAGTTAGCTGCTGTTTGTTACACACAGTAGAGCAATAAAAACACATTCTTACCGTTTCAATTGCAGGCAAGTCTCTGATTGTTGAAAATGGCCCCTTTTTCCCGAGCTTCGATGCCAACTTCCCCTGATATTGCCCCAAATTTGTGAAGGATTCCGGCGTACAATGTTTAGCACAGCACAGACACCTAACGTTAAGCCAGTGGGAAGGGTTGTAGGAACCGCGTCATTAAAAATGAATTTAATCCACTGGTCCCTGACAGCTTGGTCCGTTCTTGGTAGAGAAAACACATTTACATGTTGATTCTGGCAGTCAACAACAGAGCAACTCACGTGTGCACTACGTTTCTGCATCTTTCTCGACTGAACTGAATATGAGGGGGAGAGGGGCGGGCTTCCTGCGGCAGGTCTGCGGTGTCCATATATGGTATATCTTGCCCCGTCATGACGTCAAGTCGGGGCTGAAATTAAAATCTCGTATTTGAGTGCGCGTGCACGCGCGCTGGTTTACGAATCCTGGGGTAAACAAACGCTTCACTTTTAAATATCGGCTTCCCGGCCAGTGTATAATCGTTAGGTAATCATAACATACATTGATTCTCGTGGAAAAGTGAAAATTGCAGGTCATGACTCCTTTAAGACCTCGATAATCTACACAGAATCTAGAACTACCATCCTTCTTTTGAACTATAACCACAGGTGATGCCCAAGGTGAAGTAGATGGTCGGATAATTCCTTTGTCTAATAGTTCTTGCACTTGAGATTCGATGAATTGCTGCTTTGGTAGTGAAACTTTGTAAGCACGTTTTCTTGTCGGAATCTCATCTACAGTTATGATACGGTGTTTTATACAGTTGGTTCGACCAATTTGCCGGGTACACACAGTAGGCCATCTTAACATGAGATCCTCTACCTCTTTTTGTGTAGGGAGATCTGTGTCTGATCCTTGGGCTAAACTGTGAATCTGCTGACAGGCTTCTTCATCACAATTAGATCCCGGTAGAGCGAGACAGAAATATGAAGAAGGTTGAACATCATGTTGTTGGAAAGGAAACGTTTTTGTTTCAGAAATTGCAGGCATGCAATATTGGGCTTTGTGGAAATCCAAGACCATCTTGGATTCTAACAGAAAGTCAATTCCCAGGATAACTGGTATTGTTAGATCAGCATCTTTCATGATATACAAATTTACATCCACACACTGTCCTTGAACTTCACATCTCCAACTGACCTTGCCCAAGGAGTTCTGTCTCAGTCCATTGGCCAGCAGGAACGATTGACCTCCACTAGGTTGACATTCCTCATGACGATTTAACCATTTCCATAAAGATTCTTGGATTAGTGAAAAGGTGCTTCCTGTGTCAACAATGGCAATGATATAACTGTCTCTGAGAATTATGGGAAGGGTGATGTTCTTATAGGCATGAAGGTCTGGACTCTGGTCAAGTAGCACAAATCTGTTGCCAGCCTGTGGTAATTTCCGCTGAGGTTCTTGAACAGGTGCCATTTTCTTTTTCTGTTCCTCCCCATTGACCTGACTCCAATACCTTTTGGACTCATCAAAGTCTCGCTCAATTTGTGTCCCAATCCTAAACAAATCTCCCACGTCTTTAACAGCTCCTCGTAACAAACTGGCCAGCCGTGGGTTGCAGTTTCTTAGGATTGCCTGAACCATTTCTCTCTCAGACCTATCCTTTTTCCATCGCAAGTACAATGCACGATACTGGAATGCAAAGTCTCTGAGGCTTTCCTTGGCCCCTTGTTTCCTTTCTAGCAGTTTCTTAGCTGCTACATCCTTCCATTTTGGTAGAAACCGTACAGCACCTTAAAACATCAACATGCGCTCTTGACACACTTCCCACATCTTTTTTTAAAAGTGTGCTAAACAGTTTAGAAGCAGATCTTCTAGAAGTGGTAAATGCCTCACTTCTCTCTGGGAGTTTTCCAAACTCCCTGAAAACTGCAGTTGTCTTCCCTGAAAAAGAACAATCTGGATAAGACCATATTAACCCTCTGAGGTCGAGAAACGCGCCGACGCGTTTTGCTGGATTTTTTTCACATAGCAGCAACATAAACTTAAATTACTCCGTCATTTATGGTTATACAGAAAAAAGAAATATAAAAAAATAATCTGATATTTCTACTTTTGTATGTGTCCACTTACAATCAAATCAAAACATTGTGCTTTTGTAAAATAAAGAAAATAAACAGGGTGTGCGTTCTGCCTCTCCGTCGCGGTGAACTTTTTTTTCTTGAGCACGTCAATAAACTGAAACAAAACTCAGCGAATACTTCTCACACATTTATGAGCCATATACCTTTATACACATTTAAGTGTGTACTTTTAAATGATCGGATTCAAACTGAAAACAAATATTCTCTGTTTAAGTAATTTGTATAAAACCAACAGGATGTCCAGTATCTCAAACGCTTGCTAATTACTTTTTAATTCGACACGCCCACTCACGCAAAAGAGATTCACATGCAAATCTCCACATGGAACGCGAACGCCCTCGTTACCTCAAACACAAAACACCAAAACACTTCACAAGTCTCTGCTTTTCGTCGAGTTTGGAAGACACGCTGTGAGCTTACATGGATTTACCTCAGAAGAAGAAGAACGCGATTTGAAGACAAGAAAGATGTAAGGTAAGAAATTCTTACTTATTAGTTTATGGTATTGTTGCATAAACTTCACATTGCAGTTGAACTGTTGCTAGATATATGCTGAATATTATACTATTTAGACCCGTGTTTACTGTTAAATACTGTTTGTGGATATCTGCTCAAACATATGTATAACCATAATGTTTAATATTTTGGAGCGCGATGGCGTTTGAATGTATCATATTTTGGAGCGCGCTGTGCGTTTGAATGTACAGTATCATATTTTGGAGCGCGATTGCGTTTGAAAGGAAAAATGCACCAAACATTAGGCTTTATGTTTTTACTATTATCTCATTTCATATCATCATAACGAATGGAAACATTTGAAGTAACATATGATAATCAATATATTTTTCTCTAGCGTAGTTGTTCTTGAAATCTTTTGGAAGATTTAATTTATTGTTATTATTATCTTATGCAGCACTGCGTAGCCTATGCCTACAAGGCACAACAAACCTGGTGTTCATTTTATATTGTTGGAAACGTGTGTGTACACGTGTATTCTGTGAATTTTAAAAAGAAATTTTAACCAGAAAAATCTAAAATCTATTCCCAAAATCGTGCAGCCCTACAGTTTCTCTTGATATCAGTATGTTCACAGTTTTTTCATTTTTTTTTTCTTTCAGGGACCAGATGCAACTGAGTCCTGCTGACTTCAACATTCACATGAGTCTCTGTACATGAACATGGTAAAGTGAAAATCAAACACCTTGGAAATGAAAGGTATGTTTTTAGGAATGGCACAAAGGTCTCTGTCTTTGGATCATTGTTTTCAATGTGCTCTTTTGTCATTTGTATTTTTGGAATGTGTTGTGTTGTAAATAAATCCAAACAATCTAAAAGCCATTCTTTTTTAAATCTCCTCATTCTTTGTGCAAGGTTGCTCTGAATGACAGGGCCTGATCGCTCCTAATAGGGCAGTTAGGGGAGTGTCTTTGTCTTTCTCAGGTGTAAAAAGCTTAAATATTCATGAGATGATCACGCCTCTTCGCATATGGCTTTGTCACACAAAACACGTCTTAGAAATTTTAAATCAATATATTGTCTTATCTGAATGAGCAGTCAGGGTGATTTTCACATAGTTTTGGAGCAAATATTCTAGGCTATGTCATACAATTTTCAAAAGTCTTGTGAAGAAATAATCAGTATGGGTTTCATGGCCTTATTTCAGTGAGAATTTTTTTTTGTATTTTCACAAACCACGCATAAATGTCATTATCTCAAAACTACAAACTTTTACATACATGCTGCTGATATATTATTGTAGCAGAGTTTGTGCTGAATACAGTGTAATTAGACTTTAGCCATGAAAATGTCACTAGTAACAGAAAAAAACACAAATGTCAGAGCATGTCAGAACACCTCCAGAGCCCAGAAAACAGCTCAGACCTCAGAGGGTTAAGCAACTATAGACCGATCTCAAATCTTCCTTTCATAGGCAAGATCATAGAAAAAGTTGTCTTCAATCAGCTGAACAAATTCTTAAGCTCGAATGGATACTTTGACAATTTTCAATCTGGTTTTCCGACCGCATCAGAGCACAGAGACAGCGCTCATAAAGATAATAAACGATATTCGCTTAAATACTGATTCAGGCAAATTATCAGTGCTGGTACTACTCGACCTCAGTGCTGCATTTGACACTGTCGATCATAACATACTTCTTGACAGGCTGGAAAACTGGGTGGGGCTTTCTGGGATAGTCCTAAAATGGTTCAGGTCATACTTAGATGAGAGAGGTTATTATGTGAGTATAGGAGACCATAAGTCTGAGTGGACATCAATGACATGCGGACTCCCTCAAGGCTCAATTCTTGCGCCACTCCTGTTCAACCTGTATATGCTCCCAATGAGCCAAATAATGAGAAAGAACCAAATTGCTTACCACAGCTATGCAGACGACACACAGCTGTACTTAGCCCTATCGCCTAACGATTACAGCCCAATTGACTCCCTGTGCCAATGCATTGATGAAGTCAACAGTTGGATGTGCCAAAACTTTCTTCAGTTAAACAAAGATAAAACTGAAGTCATTGCATTTGGAAACAAAGATGAAGTTCTCAAGGTGAACGCATACATTCACTCCAGGGGTCAAACAACTAAAAATCAAGTCAGGAATCTTGGTGTGACACTAGAGTCAGACCTTAGTTTCAGTAGTCATGTCAAAGCAATAACTAAATCAGCATACTATCATCTAAAAATATTGCAAGAATTAGATGCTTTGTTTCCAGACAAGACTTAGAGAAACTTGTGCATGCTTTCATCACCAGCAGGGTGGATTATTGTAATGGGCTCCTCACTGGCCTTTCCAAAAAGACCATAAGACAGTTGCAGCTCATACAGAACGCTGCCGCTAGGATTCTGAGCAGAACCAGAAAATATGAACATATCACACCAGTCCTCAGGTCTCTACACTGGCTCCCAGTTAGATTTAGGATTGATTTTAAAGTATTATTACTGGTATATAAATCATTCAATGGCCTAGGACCTCAATACATTGCAGATATGCTCACTGAATATAAACCCAACAGATCACTCAGATCATTAGGATCATATCAGCTAGAAATACCAAGGGTTCACTCTAAGCATGGTGAGTCTGCTTTTAGCTATTATGCCAGCCGCAGCTGGAACCAGCTTCCAGAAGAGATCAGATGTGCTCCTACAGTGGTCACATTCAAATCCAGACTCAAAACACTTTTGTTTAGCTATGCATTTACTGAATGAGCACTGTGCCACTGTTCGTCCGACTATACTGTACTGTACTGTATTTCATTTTATTTTTCTAAACTGTTTTAATTATTCTTATTTCTTTTTATTATTTTAACTTCTTCTATGTAAAGCACTTTGAATTGCCATTGTGTATGAAATGTGCTATATAAATAAACTTGCCTTGCCTTGCCTTGTAGTCCTCACTTAAAAAGGAGTGCAGGAATCTCTCCTTAAACTGTTTCCAGTTGATCACATCTCTCCTTTCTGCCATCCACCAATCCTTTGCAGTTCCTTTTAGTACAGCCGAGAGTGAGGCCAGGATTTCGTCATCACTGAGGGGTCGAACAACAAAGTATTCCTCACACCTCTCGATGAACAACACTGGATCATCATTAAGGGTATTGCTAAAACTGGGGAAATCAAGTTTTACAGGAGGGTTATACTGAACTAAAGATTGGTTGTTAATATGGCTGGGTTGTAGGTTATATGTCATGTTACTAGACGGAGAATGGGGTTTACTAGACTGTGGATTAGTTTCTGGTATTTTTGGGGTATATGAAGACATTCTCTGTGCTTGAAATTTTTGCTCCCATTGCCGATCTCTTCTTTTCAAACAATCTACCATTGTCTGTCCCAAATCCTTAACTAACATTTCCGATTGAAGTTTAACCCTCTCACACTCCCGTTGAACATGATATGTCATTCTATCTTCTATCTTTTTACATTGTTTGTCAAAAGTATCCCAAGAAACTTGGTCACACACCATCTGTTTGATGTCGGCCATATGACTTTCTAATGTCACAATGCTTTCATTCAGGGATGTAACTGATGAATAAGGATTGTGGTCTTCCTCTTCATCCATTTCTAATGGTGGTGGAGGAAGGAAAAGAGGGTCATCCTCAGGAACCCCACTCATAACTTTTTCATTTTCCTCATCGGAGTCGAGGTACAGATCGCTGAAGGTGTTTATCAACTCTTTCATCGGTTCTCTTCTGGCAATGAAAGGTTCAGAGGTGAAATCTGCACCAGATACAGCCTCCTCCCTATCCATGGCAGATGACGGTTGGATTGCTCTAAGTTACCAAAACACTCTAATTAAAAACCCTGATGGCCTTCGAGTCCCTGTTCGGGCGCCATTTTGTAACCGTTTTGCTATCCACTCCTAGTGAGACAGGCTACAAGATAATTTTGAGGGAGGGACTCACAGACCAAACTGGTTTTAAGAATATAAAGAGTGTAAACGGCTCAAAGATAATCCTCAACACACCAATAGAATGCTTTCAATTTATATCAGATGACTCATACAAGTATAGACACCACCCAGCAAACACTCAAGATACAACAATATAAACCCCAAAGATTCACACAAAAGCAATACTGTCATTGATGAGTAGCAATAGTAATAAGAACTGATAACATTAGTTTTTCACTGTCCTGTGATCCAGAGTTTATCCAATGTTTTATGTCTTAGTATCAATTGTTCCATTTGCAGTGATGAAGAGGAATAGAATAATAGTCCCGTGACTGAGGTGAAGCAGCAATTAGTAACCATCCACAATGACTCCAAATCCCAAATGAACGCAGTCGGGCTTGGATGCCCCTGTCCAATTGGAATTCATGTTCCTATTTGAACTTCAATCTTGAGCCTCATTGACAAAAAGGACAATAGATGATACTCAAAGAGTCCTTCTACAAACAAAACATACAAACTAGCATTAGCACGCTGGTTTCAAAACAAACAACAACCGTAAAACCCAACAAACTAAATACAGCTTACACAGGAAATAACCACAGATGACATAAATTAGACAAAGATAAACACTTACATGATTGAGCTTGAAACAATAGTTTCTCAACCTGGGGTGCGTTTCCCGTACAACTATATAGCTCTCTGCTTAACTACCATAGTACGATGCATCGTTGGAGAAATCAACTAGCTAGTCACGACTGTTTCCCGAAACCGTCTGTCGCAAAGTATCGTTCAACCACGTTGGTTTATGACGTCTCGCACGTGGTGGACTAATAACTTATTTTAATTAATCTGTTTGAGATCGAATTAACGCTAGATTTTGTCATATAAGTTACAGACATGGCATCTGAAGACCATTTCTAATTTTTCTCAGTTATTTTGCTTTATTACCAGACTCAATATTTGGCTCGTTCTTACATAGTAGAGCACGTTCGCACATGCGCAGTCTTCAAAAACGGTGCTTTAAATCTCTTGACAAACTAAAAGACATAAATTACATTTGTATGTATTCTAAATAAATAACACGGGTTGTACTGAATGTCAGCTTGCTTATTTTGCTAAAGATAAGGATTTATTCAGTCTACATCTAATGTAAACTAGAAACTATGCTTCTAACGACAGCTCGAGAGCTGTCGTTCCAACCACACAAGTTTGCAATGATGTTTGCGAACGTTCGTTTGAACGATGGTTTCGGGAAACACCAAATCGTTGAACTATGCTGATAACGACGGAACTTGCGACCATAGTTGGCTAACGATGCTTTCGGGAAACGCACCCCAGGACTCTAAACAGATTGGGTGAACTAAGAGAGAAGAACCATGCTTCCCTCTCCACACCATAACCTGACTTCTTCTCCCACATGGCTATATACAAGGGAGCATGACACATAGAGCCCCCTACTGCAGAGTAGTGGTACTACAAAAAAAAACAGTAGCCAAACTTTGAGTGGTTACATAACATTGCAAAATTTGGTAACACTTTATTTTACAGTGCCCTTGTTATATATCTGAAAAATGTATTTACCATAGTAATAACAGTAAATTATGCATAATTACATGCAACTAACCCTAAACCAAACCATAATGCTAGCCTAACCTTAAAGTACATGTTGTTAATTAATATTGCTAAGTACTTAAATATATAATTACACTAACAATGACACCTTAAAATAAAATATAACCAAAAATGTTGTTTTATTTAATGCGTGTGTGTGTGTGTGTGTGTGTGTGTGTGTGTGTGTGTGTGTGTGTGTGTGTGTGTGTGTGTGAATGAATGAATACTGTATATACACACGCACCACACATGTTGGGTGTCCATATTTTATGGGGACATAGACATAGGTCTATGGTGGAAGAGTGGGGTAACATCTCACAGCAAGAAAAGGCCAGTCTGCTACAGTCCATGAGGATGATCTGTGGGACTTACAGCAGCTCCTGGCTACACCAGATATGACAGCTTATTTTCATATTGTTCAGGGACTCACTGTTCTATTATTTTCCTCAAATGTCTGCAGAATTTGTTTAGTTTATGTCCCAGTTGTTGAATCTTTTTATGTTCATACCAATATTTATACATTAACTTTTAACTGCTTTTTCCCAGAAAATGTCTTAAAGGACATCACTTTTTTTGACCGGGTTTAGGTCTGTATGACTGTCCCGTTTTGGTCATTATGTTTTTGATAACACAGATGCAACATGACTGATGAAAGTGATTAAGCATAAAGCACATAATATCTACATTTACCATTTATTCCAGTACATTGAGGATGTATGCTGCATGCTCAGTTTATTAAATGAGCTAATTTATTACAATTTATGAACATTGTGTCGATTTATTTCAATGTGTGTGGTAAGAAGTTAAATTGAACATCAAATGCAGAAAACATACTCTCTGAAATAAGCTACATACTAAGATACATGTAGTGTAAATTACAAATATAAATCCTACAAAGATAATCATATCCTTTATGAGTGACAGCTTTACCAGTTTAATTACAATTGATGCTCTGTAAAAATATCGACCAGAGAGGATGATGGCTGAAATATCTTCAGAGTTAAGATGTGTTTAACTGTCTTTTTAAACCAGGGATAAAATAAAGCATAGATCAGAGGATTCAGACCTGAGTTTGTATACACTACCCATGTCAAAACATTTATGGTTGTGGAAGAGTTTACTGATATAGAACAGATAAAGTATGGAACATAGCAAAACATATAAACTATCACAATGATTCCTAATGTCAGAGCAGCTTTACTCTCAGATTTCCTCTTCAATGAACCTTCCGTTACACATTTACCACCCTTCATCAGAGAGTTTATAACTTTCACTTGCTGATGTGCAACATAGAAAATCCTCAAATATAAAGATATGATGAGGGTACATGGAAAAATAAAAGACACAAACAGATCAATAACAAACCAGGCAAACCCCATTGTAAGAGAACACTTTCCATAACACATGTCTGTTCTGAGTGGATTGTCAAAATATCCATTATTAATTACAAGGATAGTGTAATAAGTTGAAAAACAAACCCAGCTCAGACAGATGCCTATTAAAGTTTTAGTTGTGGTTATTTTCTGTGGGTACAGTAAAGGGTGACACACAGCCACATAACGATCAACAGCAATTAAAACTAAATTAATGAGAGATCCTGAGAAAACCAATCCAAGTATTATCATAAAAAGTTTACATAAAGTGTCTCCAAAGTACCAACACGTCTCAATCTGCCTAGAGCCCTCTACGGGTAAAAGAACTCCCATAAGCATGTCGGCCACAGCCAGAGAGAGAATAATCAGGTTTGTCGGAGTGTGAAGCTTCTTGAAGTGAGAGATGGAGATGATCACCAGCAGGTTCAGAAACACAGTCCATGCTGACAGCAATGATAAAAACACATACATGATATTGTATTCATATTTAGAGCGTTTTCCCTTGATACATGATGAGTTGACGGCAGGAAAGCAGTATTGAGTGTCATGATCCTCTGTCTCATTAGCCATGAGTGAGTCTCCTCATGTTAGGAGTTTGTTCTGCTCTCTTTCTTGTCATATAATTTATACAGTGTCTGGATCAGACGGCCCACCCATCTACTGCCCACTGATGATGTAATATAATTTTTTTTTATTTTTTTTTATTAATTTTGAAATGCAATTAAATTCTTCAGTCCAGATTAGAATTCTCTTACACTGGTCAAAAGTTAAAGCATTTTTTTTTTGCATCATTTCGTCACTGTCTTGGTATTGTTTAGGGTTTCCACATGAAAGCAATGCACAGGTGGAACAGAACTGAACACAGGTGTGGTGGTTTTTGCATCAGCCACTGTAGATCACTCTTCCTTTGAGCGGCTCCTGAAACTCATCTGAGAGGTCCCTTGGTGTGGTTAAGATGATTTCTGTGAATTAGGAATGGGGTCCAGAAATAGAGGAGTTATGTCATCCATTGGAACTCAAGAATTCTTGAGCTGTCCATAACCCTCCCAGTTTACCCTGTAAAATAGCTATTGCAATGTAATAGGTGGGCAATAACTGTCCTGTTTACAGAACACATTATCAAAAATGGTGAAATAATCTTTATACTGTACAGTGAAAAAGCTATTGAATTGAACATATGTGTAATAAAAAGGTTTCAGTTCCCAATGATATCCATTATATGGACAAAAAATACAATAAAAGTAATAAAAATACAAAAAAAGCAAAATAGTCTGGTTACCCACATTCTACAAAAGATCTCTTACCGGTTTGGTAAAACATGAGTGCGAGGGCTTTTTACAATACAGATGTCAGTCAATTGTAGTCGATCGTACCAACTGATGGGATCACACCAGGGAGCCAGATGTCTTCGATATTGTATACAAATCAAGCCAAATGAGCTTTGGCAGGTGCGCAATCCACGCGTGTATAACAGGGAAGTGGATACACCCACCATTCATTCTTTTCGCTTCGGAGCCGATCGGAGCCGATCGGTTGTTATGTCGATATCTCTAAAAGTGTACTTTAACCCTCTGAGGTCTGAGCTGTTTTCTGGGCTCTGGAGGTGGTCTGACATGCTCTGACATTTGTGTTTTTTTCTGTTACTTGTGACATTTTCATGGCTAAAGTCTGATTACACTGTATTCAGCACAAACTCTGCTACAATAATATATCAGCAGCATGTATGTATGTAAAAGTTTGTAGTTTTGAGATAATGACATTTATGCGTGGTTTGTGAAAATACAAAAAAAAATTCTCACTGAAATAAGGCCATGAAACCCATACTGATTATTTCTTCACAAGACTTTTGAAAATTGTATGACATAGCCTAGAATATTTGCTCCAAAACTATGTGAAAATCACCCTGACTGCTCATTCAGATAAGACAATATATTGATTTAAAATTTCTAAGACGTGTTTTGTGTGACAAAGCCATATGCGAAGAGGCGTGACCATCTCATGAATATGTAAGCTTTTAACACCTGAGAAAGACAAAGACACTCCCCTAACTGCCCTATTAGGAGCGATCAGGCCCTGTCATTCAGAGCAACCTTGCACAAAGAATGAGGAGATTTAAAAAAGAATGGCTTTTAGATTGTTTGGATTTATTTACAACACAACACAATCCAAAAATACAAATGACAAAAGAGCACATTGAAAACAATGATCCAAAGACAGAGACCTTTGTGCCATTCCTAAAAACATACCTTTCATTTCCAAGGTGTTTGATTTTCACTTTACCATGTTCATGTACAGAGACTCATGTGAATGTTGAAGTCAGCAGGACTCAGTTGCATCTGGTCCCTGAAAGAAAAAAAAAGAAAAGAAAAAAACTGTGAACATACTGATATCAAGAGAAACTATAGGGCTGCACGATTTTGGGAATAGATTTTAGATTTTTCTGGTTAAAATTTCTTTTTAAAATTCACAGAATACACACACACACACACGTTTCCAACAATATATATAATGAACACCAGGTTTGTTGTGCCTTGTAGGCATAGGCTACGCAGTGCTGCATAAAATAATAATAACAATAAATTAAATCTTCCAAAAGATTTCAAGAACAACTACGCTAGAGAAAAATATATTGATTATCATATGTTACTTCAAATGTTTCCATTCGTTATGATGATATGAAATTAGATAATAGTACAAACATAAAGCCTAATGTTTGGTGCATTTTTCCTTTCAAACGCAATCGCGCTCCAAAATATGATACTGTACATTCAAACCCACAGCGCGCTCCAAAATATGATACATTCAAACCCACAGCGCGCTCCAAAATATGATACATTCAAACCCACAGCGCGCTCCAAAATATGATACATTCAAACGCACAGCGCGCTCCAAAATGTGATAACATTCAAACGCCATCGCGCTCCAAAATATTAAACATTATGGTTATACATATCTATGTTTGAGCAGATATCCACAAACAGTATTTAACAGGAAACACGGGTCTAAATAGTATAATATTCACCATATATCTAGCAACAGTTCAACTGCAATGTGAAGTTTATGCAACAATACCATAAACTAATAAGTAAGAATTTCTTACCTTACATCTTTCTTGTCTTCAAATCGCGTTCTTCTTCTTCTGATGTAAATCCAATGTAAGCTCAGACGTGTCTTCCAAACTCGACGAAAAGCAGAGACTTGTGAAGTGTTTTGGTGTTTTGTGTTTGAGGTAAGGAGGGCGTTCGCGTTCCATGTGGAGATTTGCATGTGAATCTCTTTTGCGCGAGTGGGCGTGTCGAATTAAAAAGTAATTAGCAAGCGTTTGAGATACTGGACATCCTGTTGGTTTTATACAAATTACTTAAACAGAGAATATTTGTTTTCAGTTTGAATCCGATCATTTAAAAGTACACACTTAAATGTGCATAAAGGTATATGGCTCATAAATGTGTGAGAAGTATTCGCTGAGTTATGTTTCAGTTTATAGACGTGCTCAAGAAAAAAAAGTTCACCGCGACGGAGAGGCAGAACGCACACCCTGTTTATTTTCTTTATTTTACAAAAGCACACTGTTTTGATTTGATTGTAAGTGGACACATACAAAAGTAGAAATATCACAGATTCTTTTTTTATATTTCTTTTTTCTGTATAACCATAAATGACGGAGTAATTTAAGTTTATGTTGCTGCTATGTGAAAAAAATCCAGCAAAACGCGTTGGCGCGTTTCTCAACCTCAGAGGGTTAATAACAAGCCTGTGTGTCGGCACTTCTGTTGGAAGCTCTCCCAGTGCTGACGTTACAGCATGTGGCAGCGGTGATCGTGAGCTTCTGAATCTCTTAACTGCTGTTCTCACAGCAACCTTTGTGTTTGTTGGCTGACAGTCGGTTTAAGGGCGAGGAAAGTGAGTGCTTCACTTTCTGCGGCGACACTGACGGGAAACCCTGTGCAACACCCCCTGCAATGACATCCCTCTGTGCACCAGCACTGGTGAAGGGCGTTATTCCAAGGAAGTAAACACGGGTGAGTTTTTCATCTTTCTTCTCCGGAAGAAGGATGTCTTTCCACCTGTGCGCTGCTGGATGTGGTCGTTCCCTAGCCCTCTGTGATGGTCACAATTTCTGTGTCATGTGTTTGGGCATACAACACGCTGAGGCAGCTTTTGTGGATGGTGCATGTTTTCTTTGTGAAAATATGCCTATCTCGGTGTTGAGATCTAGACTCACGTTCGCTCGCGAATGTAGAGTCCCTGATTTTTGCGCCACTCCCTCGCGGGTGGTGGGAGTCAGGTGATCGCAGAGTTGTGTTTGAGGCTCTGCCCAGAGATTATTCCCCGTGGACTCATCACAACTCCTTCACATCGATATCTTTGGATTCTAGTGTTGAGCACTGATTCATCTGTAATGGGTTAATTTAGACGTTCCATTGGAAATTCACCAGGGGGATAGGATGCCGACCATTACATTTGAGGGCGAGCCGTATACTGTCGGGGACGATTCCCCCGTGCTGTCCCCCCTGGGTTGTACAGCATGGCCTGAGTCAGATCCACAGTCATCAGCTATGCTGAAACGGGACGCCGAGGCTGTTTGGCTCGAGTGGAATCCTCCGCCCGGGCCCGCTCATCTGGATGATTGGTTTCTTGGAGCGGGTCGGGCTCTGCCCACCGCTTCAGGACCTTTCTTTCCCGAGATGCATGGGGAGCTAACCAGGTCATCACCCTTTACTGCCTTAAGTGACCAGGATGGCTCCTCCCCCCTCGTTACCCTTGAGTGCGGTGCGACAAGTGGTTATACGGCGATCCCTCCGGTGGAGCGGGCTGTTCTGGAACAACTGTGTCCGGCGGCCGCTACATCCGGCTCTGGAGAACCGTGTTTCCCCTCACAGGCTCTGGAGTCGTTGTCTGCTTTGTCAGACGCGGCTCATGGAGCCTGTGGACAAGCTGCTGCCTCTATGCATGCCTTGGCCTTGTTACAGCTTTTTCAGGCTAAAACACTCCAGGACGTGCAAAAGGGTAGGCCAGACTGTCAGCTCATGGGTGAGCTCAGTAAGGCAACCGACTTGGCTCTTCTGAGCACAAGTGTGGCAACCTGCGTGATCGGTCTGGCAATGTCCACTCTGGTGGTTCAGCAGCACGATCATTGGCTCAGTCTGGTTGATATGGAGGATGCGGACAAGGTTCGGATCCTGGACTCCCCAATTTCCCAGACGGGGTTGTTCGGCGACACTACAGTGGGTGGTGCCCAACAGCCTTCTGTAGCTCAGTCGCAGGTGGAGGAAGCCCGACTCACCCTGCCGCGACGGCCTGCTGAGGATCTCACCCCGTCGCCACTAGCAGTCACTCCACCAGCACATCGCCGAGGGCTCCCCCCTAAGGCAGCACAGCCTGTTAGGCCCCCACCACAGCTTGGGCCTCAGCATAGAGCTAGCCGCAGGCAGGCTGCCCAGCCTGTGTCAGATCTTGCCAGTCCAGGAGGCAAGAGTAAGCGTCCCTGATACAGGCCACCCAGGGTTGGGGACAAAAGTTTGTCTGGTGGTTGTTGTTCCACCATTGTCTCTCCAGAGTACAGTGGTTTCCGAATCGCCAAAGGGACAGAAATTCTCAACCCTGGGTTTCAAGAGGTTCAGATTATCAGACACCCCAGATCGGTCTGGCCTGCCTCAATCCCCTCTTGTGTCGCCAGTTGGCAGACGAGTACGGTTCAAGGACCCAGGTTTGCATCCTCCCGTACTCAATGCCACCAAGTAGTGGCAGGTTCATGTGATATATACACAGACCCCCCTCCGGAACGCCTTAGGGCCCTCCGTGTTGGTTCCCTGCCCTCCACTTCGCTGCCCTCCTCCTGGTACGTCAGTGGTGCCACGAGCCCCCCTGGTACAATATTGGGCACCATTTCTCTTCTGAGATACAGTTAAGATCTGGTGTACCTCAGGGATTGATTCTTGGTCCAGCGTTGTTTTCTCTTTATCTGCTTCCATTGGGGTCTATCTTTAGTAAATATGGGGTCTCTTTCCATCTGTACGCAGATGATACTCAGATTTATATTCCTTTAAAGCGTGGTAATAAGAACGCCTTTAAGCCTATTCTGGATTGTCTGGAGGAGCTAAAACTTTGGCTGGCAACAAACTTCTTGAGCCTCAATGAGAGTAAAACTGAATTCATTGTGTTTGGTCCGACTGAACAATGTGTATACGATTTCGATAGTACATCTCTGTCACCATACAGTACCTCATGTGTCAGAAATTTGGGTGTTTTGTTTGACAATAACCTCAAATTTGATAAGCAGATAAGCACAGTGGTTAAGTCTTGTTTCTACCATATTCGTCTTCTTTCAAAAGTAAAGCCATTTCTATCTCTAAAGAAGCTTGAAATAGCCATGCACGCATTTGTAACATCTCGGCTTGACTATTGCAACTCTTTGTATGTCGGTGTTTCTCAGTTTTGTGTTTCTCGCCTGCAGTTAGTCCAAAATGCAGCAGCCCGGCTTCTCACAGGAAAGCGCAAATACGAGAATATTACGCCGGTTTTAATTTCACTTCATTGGTTGCCAGTTAAGTATAGAATCGACTACAAAATCTTAATGTTTGTTTTTCAATCTTTACATAGTCTGGCCCCACAGTACTTAACTGATTTGTTACAGCCTTACATTTCATCAAGATCACTCAGATCTACTAATTTTAATTTGTTGCAAGTGCCTAGGACAAGACTAAAAACCAGAGGTGACCGTGCCTTTTCTGTTGTTGGTCCAAAGCTATGGAACGATCTCCCGCTTTACATCAGAACTGCCCCAACCTTGTCTGTTTTTAAGTCCACTCTTAAAACCTATCTGTTTTCCTTAGTGTTTAACATCCCTTGAATTATTGCTCTGTGTTTCTGGCCTTAGGAACCTCGCCTGTGTTTACAGCTTGTATGTTACTATGTTTTATAAATTTGTGTCTTTCTTACTGTGTATTTATTTGTGGTATCTATAGTGTTGTAAAGCACTTTGGTCAACTTCGGTTGTTTTTAAATTGTGCTCTATAAATAAAGATTGTATTGTATTGTATTGGTACGTCCAGCTGGCTCCTGAGCACCATTGCATGCGGCTACACAATTCAGTTCCACTGACACCCACCCAGATTTGCTGGCGTTCGCTCCACGGTTGTGAAGAGCAGATCTGCCCCAATCTTGCGTGCGGAAATTGCTGTCCTACTGGCGAAGGATGCAATAGAACCGGTGTCTGTAGCCAACATGAAGCGAGGGTTTTACAGCCCTAACCCCCAATTTCCACCAACTGCGGAACGGCTGCGGATCCGCTCCGGAACGGCGGCGGAGTCAATAGGTTTCCATTAAAGTCAATGTGTGTATTTTCACTGACTGCGGAACGGCTGCGTTCCGACTCCGTCCCAGCTCCGGCGATCCGCAGCCCTCCGGAGCAGATACGCAGAGCTTCTATTTTTGCCGGATGCCGCAGCCGTTACGCAGCAATTCAACACAGGGCAGATTGTGCGGGACAGGTTATATCGCGCGATCATACGTGAATCTCGTGGGTCCTCGTGACTTCAGCTGTCAGTCATGGCCGCAGCCGTTCCGCATCAAATCCGGACCTGGACCCGCAGTTGGTGGAAATGCAGGGTTACTTCATTGTGCCAAAGAAAGGAGGTGGATTAAGACCAATCTTGGACCTACGCATCTTGAATCGGGCCCTTTACAAGCTCCCGTTCAAGATGATAGTACTCAAGGACATATGCAGATGTGTCCGTCCAGGAGATTGGTTTGCAGCGGTAGACCTGAAGGACGCGTACCTTCACGTCTCCATCCTGCCGCAACACAGGCCATTCCTGAGGTTTGCGTTCGAGGATCGGGCGTATCAGTACAAAGTCCTACCCTTTGGACTGTCTCTGTCCCCCTACGTCTTTACGAAGCTTGCGGAGGCGGCCATTTCTCCCTTGAGAGAACAGGGCGTAGAACTACCTCGACGGCTGGCTGATACTGGCTCGGTCGCGGGAACAGTTGTGCGAACACAGAGACTTGCTGCTCCAGCATATTAGTCTATTGGGTCTTCAGGTCAACTGGGAAAAGAGCAAGCTCACCTCCGGGCAGAGCATCTCTTTTCTCGGTATGGAGTTGGACTCGGTCAAACAGACGGCACGTCTAACAGAGGATAGTGCCCAGTCGATGCTGAACTGCTTGGATACGTTCAAGAGCAGGAAGGTGGTTCCACTGAAATACTTTCAGAGGCTCCTGAGGCATATGGCTTCCGCAATGGCAGTCACGCCGCTGGGGTTGTTACATATGAGACCACTTCAGCATTGGCTTCTTGGCCGGGTCCCATGGAGGGCGTGGAAAGACGGCAGGTTCCTGGTTGCGATTTCTTGAACTTGCCGGAAAACCTTCCAACCTTGGTCAGACGCTGTGTTTCTCCGGTCCGGTGTGTCCATGATACAAGCGTCCAGACATGTGGTGGTGTTCACAGATGCCTCCAAGACAGGTTGGGGGGCCACGCACGATGGGTATGCAGTAGCAGGATGCTGGACAGGTCCTCAGCTGCATTGGCATATCAATTGCCTCGAGTTGTTAGCGTTACTACTTGCTTTGAGACGCCTCAAAACGCCGCTGCTCAGCAAGCATAAACTGGTCAGATCGGACAATACCACGACCGTGTCATACATCAACAAGCAAGGTGGTGCACGTTCACATCATCTGACACAACTCACCCGTCTTCTTCTTTTGGTGGAGTCAGAAGCATCTGAGGTCGCTTCGTGCCATTCATATTGGAAAGAAAAGAAAATAGTGTCACAGTAAGTTCAGTGATCAGTAATTCAGTTTTATTTTTGTTGTAAAAAAGTTTAGTTTAAGAGTAAAAGTTAAATAATTTAGTTAATTTGTATATATAGCCGCTCTGGAGAAAACAGTGATGTCATCGTCCAGCTCAGTTAGGTTCTCATAAAATGGTGTCAATGCAGGCAGATCAATAATATTGTTGAATATTAAATAAAATGGTGCCAACTAAGCAAGCCAAAAGCCAATGGCGACAAAGGCAACAGTGGCAAAGAACCAAAACTCCATCAGGTGACAGAATGGAGAAAAAAAACCTTGGGAGAACCCAGGCTCAGTCGGGGGCCAGTTCTCCTCTGGCCAACGAGTGAACAGTGTATGATTATGATCCAGGCAGCTTTACAGGTCAGAAGTCAGATTGGATTGGAACATTCAGAATATTATCTAGTTCCATTTGGAGTCATCACGCACGTATGGAGACGGGTTTGTTGATGATCAGTGCCGATGGCTGTCGTGATGAGGCCGTCACAGGGGAGAGGCTAGTTGACACAATCTCTGCTGACACTTCAGGGATGCGTTGTGGTTGTGTCTATGTGCAGGTCCTCCATCTGATCTGGATAAGGCCCAGATTGGCTGACTTCATCATGCGTTGTGGGTCGTGTCTACATGCAGGTCCACCATCTGATCTGGATACGGCCAGAGTCCACCTCACTTCAGGAAACGCAGAGACTGGTTGACACTTCAGCACTGCGTTGTCATCGGGTCCAGCCGAAGGTCCTTTATCAGATCTGGATACGGCCTGGATCCGGCAGGCTGCGGTAAACCGGTATAAGCAGAGAGACTAATATTGGCGTAGATGCCAGGGGCGTAATTTGTGACACTAATAGTGAGATACAACCACGATCGGATGATAAGAGCAAATCATTTGTGACTCTAACGAGAGCTGTCTCGGTACTATGGTACGGTCTAAATCCGGACTGGAAATCCTCGCAGATATCATTTCTGTCAAGACTGCAGATGCCCAACACCTATGAAGAGACGGTGCCAAACCCCGCAAAGACTTCAGATGATGCAAACTCTGAATCAACATGCACCAGTGCTATCTTTTCTAAATGTCATAATCGTTTATTATTAAGTATTCATTACTTCAATGAGCTCATTGTTTCTGCATTAAATTATTTCATTGTTTAAATATTTTTTTTAGCTAACTGTGACTTTGTATATACATTTTTGAAATACATAACTTAGACAGTTGGCTCTAAATTGTAATATGGACTCATGCACTTTCTGTAAAGCTGCTTTGAAATGTGTATTGTGGAAAGCGTTATACAAACAAACGTGAATTGAATTGAATTGTGCCTCATGAGTGCTTACTTGGAAAACCCTGAATGAAGCCATATTTTTTATTTTGAATCAGATTGTTACTTTAAATGTAGCAGCACAAATCATGAAGGTTGCAGCTGTTAAGCTGTGTGTCCTGAGTGACTATTTTGGTCACATATTATGAAGTTTGACGATTCACTGCACTTTGAAAAATTCACTGCAACCTTTGGTGTGGGCCTCTCACAAAGGTCACATGGTTTGTTGTTTTGGTAACACTTTATTTTGATGGTCCCCCTTTAGATAGTCTATTGATAGTCTGCTGACTATAACTTACTTCACAAGTACTTATCTACTTACTCTCATCAGGTTAGTATCTGTAGATTGTCTATTAAATGTTTGTAGCAATCATTACACTGTATGTAACATGTAAACTGCTATTAAACATTCTGTCAGTAAAGTGTTACCAATGTGTTATCAATTTAGGTTGTAGATGTTCAACAGCGTATTTGTAGATATGCAACAAATCCTCAAGAGGTTCTCAATAGTACTTTAAATAGTCAGCATGTAGATATTAACCAATGTATCAACAGACTTTCAGTTAACATGCAGTTGTCTATAAGTAGCAACACAACATCATTTCAAATGAACCTCAAGTATAAATCTGCTTAGTTATACTTGATCTTTTGCTTTCGCAAGGATTTTCAGAAGTGCTCTACTAACTGTTTGTTGCATATACATTTTAGGTTGTAGATGTTCAACAGCGTATTTGCAGACATGCAACAAATCCTCAACAGGTTCTTAGTACTTTAAAGTACAGCAAAGCAAGAGCTTTTAAGTAGTCAGCATGTAGCTATTAACCAATGTATCAACAGACTTTCAGTTAACATGCAGTTGTCTATAAGTAGCAACACAACATCATTTCAAATGAACCTTAAGTATATATCTGGTTAGTTACACTTGATATTTTGCTTTCGCAAGGATTTTCAGAAGTGCTCTACTAACTGTTTGTTGCATATAAATAACCTTTCAGTAAACTGTCATTTTACTTTGAGGTAAATTCATATATTCATCTGTTGCCACATTTGGCCCATCAAAATGAAGTGAAAATCTAAGAAATGCTGTTGAATGACTCTTACAGGCCAGCATCACAGGTTAAAGTCAGTTGATTTTCAGCAGACAGTCAATAGATAGTAAGTACCGACACTGATGAGTATTTGGTTTAAGATTAAGAAAATAACAGTACCACAGTAATTACATATCTGCCAAATGGGAAATAAATACCAGAGTCATTAGTTTGTTCATTAAACTGCTTTTAATGAAATGCTGTAAAAAAAAAAAAAAAGTAACGAGAGAGGACCAAACATGGATTCAAAAAAGATTCTGTTTTCAGTAAACTGCTTAGCCTAGAATGACAAAAAAAAGCTTTTGTAACAAAAAAATTGTACCTACAGGTCACTGTAGGTAGGATCACTGCAAATAACATTTAACAAGGAAATATAAACATCCTCTTTGTGAACATACAGTAGCAAACCAAATTTTCTCTAACATTATTTATTTAGGCAAAAAGGCAAAAGTGAACCCTTTATTTTCATTGCTAGCACTTTTTTTTTTACGTCCCCCACAATGTGTTCTCTGCACTTCTCAGCGAACTCGGCTAGCTTCCCTGGGGTGAAGCTTATGCTGTTGAACTGGACCCTGTCCGCAAAGTACAGCTCCGCGATAGGGGCGAGCTGAGCCACTGCATTCCGAGAGACACCTTCTTTTCTGAAGGCTTTGGTCATGGTTGCTCCACGTCGCGTTAACTTCAAAAGCCTTTTGTATCGATGTATAACATCACGAACATTGTTGGCTGAAAAACAATCAAAACAAACAAAAGTGAATACCTCAATAAGAGAGATCCCCCCTAAAAAAAAAAATTTGTTGAAAAGAGTTTAACCCATTTAACCCACTGTGAAAGAAATTTCATATTTAATATGTGTGTGACCATCATATGACAGTAAAAGAGCACACACAATAGTTATTCTAATATGGAATGGTAAAAAGTTCTGGTACGTTAGCCTCCACTCAAGGATAAAATATGAGGAACAAGTCTAAGAAGTCTAAGTTTACACGACAACAGTGTTTTGGGTGCCTGAAACACAAACTTTTGGAAACGGGTTTCAAAGTGCAAGTTTTTGAAAACGGAAACAGTTTGTTGTTTGTAAACAACAAAAATGTGAATCTCTGAAAACGATGACGTCATGTACATGTGTATTATGTGTTCTGTCTATAGTGTTTCATTGCCATCTAATGGCCTGGCAGCAGAATACAGCGTTTTTAATCGTTTTCGCAGACCTGTGTGAATGGAGATCGCTTTGACAATGGTGTTGTCTGTATGCGAGAAAAAAAAAAAAAAAAAAAAAAAAAATCCACTTTAAGCATATCGTTGTCGTGTAAACATACCCTAGAATGCTCCATCATTGACCTAGAAAGATAACATTCTGGGAGTCAAGACTATAAAGGAGAAAGGATGCCCTCCCCTCACTGTCACACTCTGCAGACACTGTGTGACTGTACGACTGCTGGCCTTTTATTGCAAGAAAATATACCTCATCAAAGACATATATAGTATATTTGTCTCTTATTCAGAATTGATTATTGTTTATTTGCAACAACACCACCTTCAAATAATTTGACATGGATATTTTTCTTAAGTTTGTTTGGTTTATTTTTCCAGATAAAGTTAAAAAGTATATTATCCATTTGTAAACATATTTTTAGGGGGACTAAGCTAAGAAAAAAGTACTCAGCTGTTGAGACCTGATTAAAACTCCTCCATGTATAGAAAGATGTTTGAATATTGTTCTGAGAGGTAAAGCTGATAGGTTTTCTTCATGACTTGATAAATATTTGATTGAGTACTTGTCTCCTGGATATTTTATACTGCCATTGTTTAATTAGTTTGTTTTAATATTTTTATGACCCAAGAACTTAGTCTAATTTGCTCATTAAAGAAACTGTTTTGGAGTATGACGTTGTTCTGACAGGACAACCAGTAGCCTTCATCCAATCTGAATCAGTAGCCTTCATCCAATCTGGACTAGCAACTAGATTAAAGACTCACAAGGTTTTTCACTCGGCACTGAAAATTTTGAGGAATTATTAATATCGGTCCCACTTTATATTAGGTGTCTTTAAATGGATACTCCACTTTTTTTGGAAATAGGCTCATTTTACAACTCCCCCAGAGTTAAACAGTTGAGTTTTACCGTTTTCGAATCCATTCAGCCGATCTCCGGGTCTGGCGGTACCACTTTTAGCATAGCTTAGCATAGATCATTGAATCGGACATGACCATTAGCATCTCTCTCAAAAAAATGACCAAAGAGTTTCGGAATTTTTCCTATTTAAAACTTGACTCTTCTGTAGTTACATCATGTTCTAAGACCGACGGAAAATGAAAAGTTGCAATTTTCTAGGCTGATATGGCTAGGAACTATACTCTCATTCCTGCGTAACAATCAAGAAACTTTGCATGAGTCCAGCAGGCGTAATGATATGACGCAGCGCCTGAAAATAGTCCCCAGCTCAGTAACTTCCAACGTGACCGGGACTAAGTTTGTCTAACCTATTACACCTATTTTCAGGGGCTGCGTCATATTATTACGCCTGCTGGACTCATGGTACGGCAGCAAAGTTTCTTGATTATTACGCAGGAATGAGAGTATAGTTCCTAGCCATATCAGCCTAGAAAATCGCAATTTACATTTGCCGTCGGTCTTAGTACACGATGTAACTACAGAAGAGTCAAGTTTTAAATAGGAAAAATATAATTTTTTTGAGAGAGATGCTAATGGTCCTGTCCGATTCAATGATCTATGCTAAGCTATGCTAAAAGTGGTACCGCCAGACCCGGAGTGCGGATGAATGGATTAGAAAACGGTAAAACTCAACTCCTTAACTCTGGGGGAGTTGTAAAATGAGCCTATTTCCAAAAAAAAGTGGAGTATCCCTTTAACTAAGTACTTAAAAAATATTAATTGTTAGGTACAATGTACTTACTGTGTTTATGTTGCATTGTTAAACACTTTTGCTGCTATTGAGGTGGGACACGGGTAATATATATATATATAATGTATATATGAATATAATATATATGTGTATTGTCATATGCTATTTTGTTTGTTTAAAATGGTTATTACAGTACTTGTCAGTGTAATACTGTGTAACCTAGAGAGTTTATTCACTCTGAACATATTTGGAACAAAATTATTTGATGGTTTACTAAATTATTTAAATTACTGTCTTTTCGCACACAAATATATCACGACTAATGTAAATGACTCAAGTCCTGGAATGTATCACATCACTCCTGCATCCTTTTTGAAGCTTGGAAGCTCCACCCCCCTTAATTTTAATTGCATGGAAATCAGCTTCCAGTAAGTGAAACAACTATCTCTATAAAAACTTTGTGTGAGCTGTGTTTACCTCGTTTTATCTTGTCATATTCATTCTTGTCCTTCCTCTTGTTCTTCTTATGTTTCTTGCTTTTGTTTTTCTTGTTTTTGCTTTTCTTTGCTTTTCTTTTTTGACGAGTCCCTTCTGAACTTGAACTTGAAGAGGAGTCATCACAAGATTCTTCTGTGACTGATGATTCTACATCAGTTGATGTGTTCCCATCACTAGATAGGTCAACACCGCCAGTGTCTTCATGTGCCACTGATGTTTTAGGAATTAGATCATCTGAAGGAGGAAATATAACAAATATTACATCAAAATCAATACAAATGCAATATGCATTTTCGAGTTCCTTTTCCATTGTATGATACATAAAAGGAAATTTAGGTGCACTATCTGAAACAGTGCTCAAAATAAATTTTAAGAATACAAATATGGAAACCACACATCTAAAATATATAATCTATACAATCCAATGTATATATTAGTGTAAAGATTATACAATGAATGTTGAGCCGTTACTTTGCTGTGCTGAAAGCTCCACTACTTGCTGCCGAAGCTCACTGTTCAGGGCTTCCAACTCATTCACTTTATTTTGTAATACTTCCACCTTGTTCTGCCACATCAGTATTTCTTGTTTTATTGGCTTCATTGTATTCACTGGAGCTAAAACAACAACAAAAACACAGTGATAACACATTTATGTAGTTTACAGAGTTAACAGCACTATAACGGAGGAGTATATAAATATATTAAGAGAAAACAGATTTCCTATACATTGAAGGGCACAAATAAAACTAAAGAAACCAGGGTAGCAAGTGTAAGAACTGCTATTTGATAAAATGATTACTGTTTGACAAATGACTTACCTTCACATTTATCCTCTAGACTTTCTACGTTGCGTTTTTTACGGGTGTTGTAATGTGACATCTAATAATCAAAAAATAAATACATTAATAAATCATGTCACATACAGTAGCATGCATCCAATCAACGTACCAATGTTCAGGGTAAGACCAGGCCAATTGCATAAACAGTCTTTATGGTAAGAACTAGTCTGACTAACTATCGGTCTTAGATTTGACCCAAATTTTTATGCATTGACTTAAAATAGTTATAACAAGTCTTAAAAAAAAAAATAGATGACTAACTTTTAATAACTAAGCAGTTTGTGCAACAGGCCCCAGTCTTCCTGACTAATGACTAAATGACAAAGTTTATTTTTTAACACTTTATCATTGTTATATTTCTGATATACTTGTATGCAAAAAAAAAAAAAAAAGAAAAAAAAAAAGATTTATGCTTTTAGCCATAAAAACTAGTTTACTTCAAGTGATTACAACATATAACACAAATATGTTCTGTTTTATAGAAACAAATAAAGCCGATCACTTTACACTAAATGACATTGTAAGTCAAAAACTAAATAAAATACCTTTTTTCCACAGTTGTTAAGACGTCTGGAGCGTTACAGCGTTCGATCACACCGTGCGGGAGTTCAGTTCAAATGGCTTTTCTGCCGTTAAGGAAGATCTATTGGGCGGTAAAACATTTTAAGTAGTGTTCCTCAAGAGGGCGTTTGCTGCAAAGAGAGTCGAATAATCTATTCGAGTCTGTTTTATATAACACTAAAATTTATAATCTTTTATAAACACTCACAATTTTATTTTCATTTATCAGACATACAAATGAAAATCTGCCCCAGTAATCTTTAAAACATGATTAAATCAAAATTGTTTGAGTAATCGGAAATGACTGTGTGACGACAGCGCTGAGAAATGTACCAGTTACCTTGTGACATCGCCGTAGGTGCAGTCGGGACAGGAAAAAATACTAAATAATAACACAAATAAACCTTATTACAATTAAATAATTAAATATTATAAAAACAAACACCATAAAGTTTATTATTTTATTTAAAATAATATTTATTCCCAAAACAACTGGGCCGTCAAGCCCCGCCCATTTCCGGATTTGTCTGTTCGAAATCGCGCCATCAGAGCTCAATATATATTTTTAAAACATCTGAATTTGATACAATTCAGGTTATGAAGTTCGGGTTGGAGGGAAGAAATCAAACTTAGAAGGTAACATAAGTAAAAAGAATAGATGGACATTTAATCAACTGTATAGATGAGCACTTTATTAAGAGCACTCATTGAGAAAGTTTATGTGAGTGAAACGAACAAGTCACGTCTGAAATTAATAAAGTGGATGCAAAGAAAAAGATTACTCCATGGTAGAATGAAATGCAGGCGATGCAAGAAACGCATGAAAATGGTGACCTCTTCTTGTAAAGATGGTTACATCTGGTAAGTATCTGATTATGTACTTATTTATAGAAATATCAGGCATGTAAACCAGCTGAGAAATATGTGTTTATTGAAGATAATAACGGAAAAAAATAAAGTTTCCGTTCACATAAGCATTAATGCACAAAATTATATACTGTACAAATTATATACTGCATTACACTTTAGCTAATATTTTTTCTTTGCTACTTTTACAAAGTGTTACCCTCTTATAGTCCGTAACTACCAGAAATCATCCAATAAAATGCAAATATTTTTTTTTATTAAAATTTGTTAGTTTTAAAATATTGCTGGCCCACTTTGGCTGAGTGTGTTAGATAAAGTGGGCCGGTGGGATTCAGGAAAAATGGGTGACCTTTAACCTTCAGTAATGATACCCAAATTCATTAAATAAATGGACATTCACTGGTTATTTTATATTTGACATGTATAATCTACTTTTTAGAAAATTGAAGTGAGTGTGCATTACCTCCATTCACCCCTAAGGGGAAGATTAAAATACTTTTATTTTTCTACATACAAATTGACAGACATTGATCCAGAATTTAACAATATGACAATTCCAGAAAAGGTGGGATAATGTTTCTGGTTAATTTATACAGAATTCACTTTCATTGGTCATTTAAACTAAAAGTCCATGATGATGACACTAACAGAACATAATGGTGACAATGACAAGGTAGTTATCGAGCACCACAGGGCTTCTCAAACTTAAGTCAAAATAAATGAAATGAGATTATCTTGGTATCACACACATACATATATTTATTATATATTTTTTGTAAGGTTTCTTAAAATGTCTCGGAGACGTTCCCACAGTTCTTCTGGATTTAGTCTGTCTCAGTTTTTTCTGTTTCTTCATGTAATCATAGACGGACTCGATGATGGTGAGATCAGATCATACCGGCTGTTGTCAGATTCCTTGTGCATACACAAATCTCACTGGATTATTAATTTATAAATATGATTATTTAAATTAATGACAAAATTAATGTTAGGAAATGTAAACTGATATTTCCCACTGACACACTACAGCAAAAATGATTAAAAAATAACTGGCTTAAAAGTATTTATTTATTTTTAAATGCTACCGTGTTTAAGAATGTTTTTTATATGATGAATACTTCTTATTTGCAGGCAGTGCAAGAAGTCATGTGGACGACACAGAAAAAGCATTAGGACCAAGTCCATTTTTTCCCATTCCCATGCAAGCCTTTTTAGTTGGATGAAGTATATACACAGGTAAGTTTATATTGTCTGTGATCTCTAGTGCCTTTTCATCCATAACAGTCTGCACGTTACATTTTTGATTCTGTCCTTTTACAATAATATTGCATGGCATTATGTCTAGATTTTCACAGGGTCTCCATATGCGACAGGTGGATATGATGCTAGATAACATCTCAAATAGTAGTGCGACTCTGTCCAAGATGTCCATGAAATTGCGAAGTGTATGTGTGAGAAGTATACGGAGGCTCAGGAAAAAAAGAGGACAAAAAGTTGGTGGGCTCAATATATGTGTACACATTGACGAAAGCAAGTTTCGCCACAGACGAAAAGTAAGCCTTGACCTAAAAAAACATTTATTCTCTTCACATGTGGAAGTGTACACTGTAAAAAATAAAATCTTATTAAAACGGTCAATGACAGTCAGCTACGGCTCCCAAACAAAAACCGTAAAAATAAAGTAAAATATCCTAATTTAAGCATTTTATAGAAACTTTCCTTAAATGTTTTACAGAAAAACACTGTTATTTTCCTAAATTATTACAATAAAAAGAGACTGTCAGCAATCACTGTCAAATGACTGTTAGCAATGCTGCCATACAAAAACCGTAAAATTAATGTCAAATTTCCTCATTTAAATAAGTGCAAAAGACTTTTACAGAAATATTCATGAAACTTTTTAACAGAAACAGTTTTTTCACATATATTTCCTGAATTTTTACACAAAAAAAAAAAAACATTCACTATAAAAAGTGAATCTCTTGCAGTGAACTACATGCATGATTTACTGTGACTATACATCACTGCATCAGAAACTACACAGTTACTGTCTGTTAAATAAAGTAACACATAGACTAACCTCAGTGTTTCTCTGCTCATCCTGAACTGAAGCTCAGGCTCTACTCTTCAACACAATGGTGACACACAAAACAGATGATACAGAAACACTTTACATCCCAACAGAACATTAAACACTACCAGATCTCAGGATCTCAGCATCTTCACTTATTACAATCCAGACTTTATTTATTTCATACTAACATTCTTATTGAGAATTAACAGAGTTGATGTTTTATTGAAAATAATAAAGTTTGTACATATATACATATTTAATATGTTAAGGCAATGAATCCAAGAGAAACTCAGATCAGATGATGTTGGTCACTTTCAGTGATGATAGTCAACATGTAAAGGCCTGATTTACTGATACAACCTGAAGTCTAATATCTGATTAAGTCATTAAATAATAGTTGTTAATTTTGCATGCCAATACTGGTGCAGATAATCCTGCAGTGCTGTGATACTCAGATTTTATGAAGTCATTATACAGAAAATGTTCTGACAGGATCATATAGACTCACTCAGACATCAAGAATCAGCGTATAAATCGCAACAATGGTGACAATGAGAAAAAAAATTCTGATAAACTCTGAAGTAGTCACAATACAAACTACTAAAGTCACAAAAAGGCTTTGTTGATTTGTTGACATACGCTGATTCTTGATGTCTCTATACTCCTAAAAATAAAAACCTCAAAACATTTTCTCTATAATATATATATATATATATATATATATATATATATATATATATATATATATATTTAATTTCAGAATATCAGATTGTTATAATACTGATGCCACAATATTACAAGGGTCATGTGAAAAGTTATGACATGGATCATACACTTTGTATAAAACCAGAGAATGTCTAATAGGAAGAGAATTGGCACTCTCTGCTTACTTCCGGTTTCTGGACTGGCTGCAGTAACACGTCTCTGTCCATGCGGGGGCGCTCGCAGGCGAGTGCAGAATGAATGGAGGTCTATGGCGCTATACCCATCAAAATCCACTTTTCTCAGGATATAATTTTTTGTCTAGTAATTTGAATGTTGTATTCGAAAGGAGATGCAAAGAAATTACACATTGCTGGGTGTTAGATTTTTTAGAGTCACTTATTTGCTTTAAAAAGTCTTTTAAAATGTCAATGACGTCATACACATCGTACGACCAGAGATACTGCTTTACGGCAATCCTTCAGTCACTTTGGTGCTTTCGTGCTCTGCACTTTCTTTTCTCTCGAGGCATCGACAACACATCTGACACAGGTAACTACACAACACAGCTGACACAGGTAACTACACAACACAGCTGACACAGGTAAACACACAACCCAGCTGACACAGGTAAACACACAACACAGCTGACACAGGTAAATACACAACACAGCTGACACAGGTAAACACACAACACAGCTGACACAGGGAAACACACAACACAGCTGACACAGGTAAATACACAACACAGCTGACACAGGTAAACACACAACACAGCTGACACAGGTAAACACACAACACAGCTGACACAGGTAAATACACAACACAGCTGACACAGGTAAACACACAACACAGCTGACACAGGTAAACACAACACAGCTGACACAGGTAAACACACAACACAGCTGACACAGGTAAACACACAACACAGCTGACACAGGTAAACACACAACACAGCTGACACAGGTAACTACACAACACAGGTAAACACACAACACAGCTGACACAGGTAACTACACAACACAGCTGACACAGGTAAACACACAACACAGCTGACACAGGTAAACACACAACACAGCTGACACAGGTAAACACACAACACAGCTGACACAGGTAACTACACAACACAGCTGACACAGGTAAATACACAACACAGCTGACACAGGTAAATACACGTGCTAGAAGAGTTTTTGTTTTGTTTGTTTCTGGTCCCGCTTCGGATGCGACGATGCCATCAAGCGGTATCTCTGGTCGTAATCAGTCCTTCACTGACCAATCAGCGTTCATTAGCAGAATGCTAGCGTGTTACGGGCAACAACAACTCAGCCTGTTAGAAATCGAAAGGACATAAGTACTCGTTCATTCAATTTTCGACCTATAACCCATGTTGAACTTGCAAAACCTACAATAAAATTTGAGATTTCTCAACGGCAATCGGGTGAAAGAGACACATTTAGCCGTCTAGCCCCATAGACTCCCATTCAGTCTGCACTCGCCCGCGATCACCTCCAGTGGAATTCTAATGGAACTGCAAACAAGATCGATACAATGGGGCTAATAGGAAGTGCCAAGGCTCTCCGTATACGGGCTCTGATAAAACTAAAGTCTCTCTATATATTATGTAACCTCAGATAATATATTCAGAGATTTGACTCAAACTTATATCAGTGAATCAGATCACCACATGATGATTATAACATCTTCAATAAGTGACTAACATCTGATGAGATTTTCACCTGCATTTATTACCATAACAAATGTGATTCAAAAACACAGTTTAAACAGCAGTGAAAACAAATGTTTATAACTCAAGGGTCATGAGCCTAGCTAAGTCAAACACTGATCTCAATCATGGTGACATCAAATTTGTGACAAGTTTTTTGCACTTTATTTAAATTAGCATATGTTACTTTAATTTTATGGTTTTTGTTTGGCAGCTGCAGCTGCCAGTCATTTGACCCTGTTTTTACGATTTTCTTTTTGCAATGAAGGTATTTGATCATAATAATTCAGGAAATACTTGTGAAATAACAGTGTTTTTTCGGTTTATTTAAATTAGTTTTTTTTTTCTAAAAAATGTGAATTACTGGAATTTGTCATTAATGTCACAATACCTAAAATAAGAGCTGAATTTAAAATGAAAGAAAATGATCATCAAAAAAATCAGTTATTTTCTGTAAAATTATGATTTTTTTACAGTGTAGACAAGACACAATATTGTTACATTGTTCGGTTACACTTTAGATTACAGCGTGCAAAGTACTGTGTAATTAAAACAAATTTAGTTTAACTTTTGGTAATTATAGCGTACCTATAAGTACTTACATGTAAGTATAAGGGAACAAAATGTAATAAAGTGGTCACAACCACGAGAATTAATTATACTGTAAGTATTTTAGAACAAAGGGGTACTTACTCTACTATTATGATACAACAACCCTATGTTTGGGAGAAATTTATCAAGAACATACACTGCGTATCTTTTTGTAATAATAGTGTACCAATACATTTAAAAAATTACAGGGTACATATCTGTGCAATTATAGTTTTTTTTATTTATTTTTGTAGCAAAAGTATTACAATTTAGTTTTAAATACTGGGGAAATACTCTTGTTCCATGTAGTTACAGGGTAAGTGTGACATTGTGGGCTTTAAATTAAAGTGGTGCTTGTTACCCTCTTTTTCCATGAAGTTACAGGGCAAGAACAATAAAAATACATGCACAATCTAATATCACTGACTGGGAAACCTTTATTTGAAAAACAACTTAATTCAAAACAGATTCACAACACTTCTTATTCATTTAAAATGCAGTACACCCAGAAATACATCCCCACAATTTACTCATATTTTACCCTCATGCCATCCGAGATGTATACGACTTTCCTTCTTCAGATTAACACAAATAAAGGTTTTTAGAAAAATTAATTATCTCTGGGAATACATATAATGCAAGCTCATGTGTTCCAAAAAGTTGGATTATCTAACAGCACATACTGCAATAAATATGCGCGTGCATGAGAGTTGAGATCACGCTTGACGTGACGTGAGCACGTCGGAAGTCGGATGCCATCAGTTTTTTTTGTTTTTAATATTGCTCACAACAAAATACAAACAATAACAGATAATAACAATGAGAAACAAACAAGACAGGAGGAAAGAGACGCCAGTTTTCGTGTGAGTTTCACAAGCTTCACAATGTGTTTCACAACGTGCTTACATTTCCGTCAAACGTGAACTAGACTCTCATGCACACACTGGTGACAGTTTGTAGGAAGCAAAAAAGTAAATTATGTAAAACATTTCTGGGTGTACTGCATTTTCTTTTAATATTTAATACAGAATAGCAAAATACATGGAATTCCTTCTTAAGATTCATCAGTGGAAAGATTGAAAAAGGGGAAGAGGAACAAGAGGAGGAAGACGCCAAGCAAGAAAAATAAACAAAGGGCAAAACGTGCTTCTCTCTGTATTTGAAATAAAAAGTTATTTAAAAAAAATGTTTTAGATGAATAAGAAGTGTTGCAAGTCTGTTTTGAAATGTTGTTTTTCAAACAAAGGTTTCTGAATCAGTGATATTAGACTGTGTATGTATTTGTATTGTACTTAGTCTGTAACTACTGTACATGGAACAAGAGGTTAACAAGCACCACTTACCCTGTAACTACATGGAACAAGAGTATTTACCCAGTATTTAAAAAAAAAATGCAATAGTTTTAGTTTTACTTCCCTTGAAACATGTAAGCCAAATCTAAAACATCTGCACTTTTACACTTTTACATCTGCACTTTTTATCAACAACAAAAAAAGTATAAATGCACAGACATGTACCCTGTAATTTTTAAATAGCCTTTATGTATTGGTACACTATTATTTAAAAAAAAGTATGCATTGTATGTTCTCGCTAAATTGCTTCCAAATATAATAGTAGAAAAAGTACCCCTTAGTTCTATAATACTTACAGTATAATAATTTTTTCATTCTCCATGTTGTTACCCATTTATTCCCCAAACTTTACATATTGTTTCCTTATACTTACATGTATGTACTTTATAGGTACACTATTATTACAGATAGTAATTAAACTATACATTTTCAGGTCATCTGATATGCCTACTACTAATCCAAAATGTAATTTACAGTATCTTACGTAGTACTTTCTGGGCTGTAATCTAAAGCATTAAACGTAAGATACTGTAAATTGCATTTTGGATTAGTAGTAGGCCTATCAGCTGACCTGAAAATAGTTATTTTGAGGCTAGTGCTTTTGACTTTTAGAAAACAGGAGTGTCTGACATTAATTTCTTTCATTCTTTTTTCAGTATGCCAGAGGGCGTTATGGAGCTGCATGGAGAAGGAAAAGCTGGGTATTCGGAATGGTTGAGATTTTGCCTTCCCGAAAACCAGTGTTGCGGTTGGTGGACAAAAGGGACAAGACGACCCTTTTACCAATAATAGAGAAGCATGTGAAAAGAGGCAGCATCATTCATAGTGATGAGTGGCGTGCATACTCAACACTTTCAGAGAGAGGATACCAACACCACACAGTGAACCATAGCATTAATTTTGTCAATCCATTGACAGGGGTACACACACAAACCATTGAAAGAGCATGGGCAAACTTCAAGACGGAAGTGTGGAGGTTGCGTGCAAACCGGTCAGAGAAGGCTCTCAAAAAACATCTAATATATATAGAATGGACTTGTTGGTTAGGCAGGAGACACAGACAGGGAATTCTCGGAAAGCTTTTGCATGATATCAGTCAGTTCTATCACTGACTAAATGTTTTTCTTTCTTTTTTTGTTGTTGCTTAAATTCATGTTTATAACCCTAAAAAGGTTTTATGTTAACTTGGTAATACAAAAATGTCATGTTTTTAAAAAATTTTTTTATTTTTATTTACAGCATTTCATTAAAAGCAGTTTAATGAACAAACTAATGACTCTGGTATTTATTTCCCATTTGGCAGATATGTAATTACTGTGGTACTGTTATTTTCTTAATCTTAAACCAAATACTCATCAGTGTCGGTACTTACTATCTATTGACTGTCTGCTGAAAATCAACTGACTTTAACCTGTGATGCTGGCCTGTAAGAGTCATTCAACAGCATTTCTTAGATTTTCACTTCATTTTGATGGGCCAAATGTGGCAACAGATGAATATATGAATTTACCTCAAAGTAAAATGACAGTTTACTGAAAGGTTATTTATATGCAACAAACAGTTAGTAGAGCACTTCTGAAAATCCTTGCGAAAGCAAAATATCAAGTGTAACTAACCAGATATATACTTAAGGTTCATTTGAAATGATGTTGTGTTGCTACTTATAGACAACTGCATGTTAACTGAAAGTCTGTTGATACATTGGTTAATAGCTACATGCTGACTATTTAAAGTACTATTGAGAACCTCTTGAGGATTTGTTGCATATCTACAAATACGCTGTTGAACATCTACAACCTAAATTGATAACACATTGGTAACACTTTACTGACAGAATGTTTAATAGCAGTTTACATGTTACATACAGTGTAATGATTGCTACAAACATTTAATAGACAATCTACAGATACTAATCTGATGAGAGTAAGTAGATAAGTACTTGTGAAGTAAGTTATAGTCAGCAGACTATCAATAGACTATCTAAAGGGGGACCATCAAAATAAAGTGTTACCGTTGTTTTTTCCATACAAGCTGTGACAAATGTCTCATTTCAAATAATAAGTCTTCCGAGAAATCATTTACATTAAACTCTAAAGACCAATCACAATTGTTATAGAGTGTTATTGAGTAAATGTACACCTGAGGGTGCTATTAACACCTGTGCTGAATATAGAGATGAACCATTCATTAAAGGTGTGAACACAAACACGGGTAAACACACACAGAGAAGGCACTGATGCTCATTTGGTGTTTTGTTTTGATGTATTTTAGAAGTACAACTTATATTCATCAAGTAGATACACAAAGAAGCAAGTGTTACTTGTTCAAATACATGCGTAAAAATGAATGGATATTCCAAATTAATATTTACTTAAGTTTTTTCATCAACAATGTATATCTACAGATGGAGGATTATTCAAAGTTTATAAACACAATACAACCCTATACAATACTAATTACCTTTCCAGTACTGTGTGTGTGCGATGGCAATGTAACCATTTCTATCTTAATTCAGACATTACAAATTTTGTATGGTAATGCAATATTCAAATAGTTTTATTCAACTCTTGGTATTAAAACTGCACAAATGAATTTCTAATTCAAGTCACCAAGAATTGTGATTACCTTTTACTTGAAAACATGTTCTGTTCAATTTATTAGCAATTTCTGAGTGAAAATTGTATCCTAGATTTTTTCAAGTAAATCTTACTTACAGGTGCCAACAGTACAGAGAAACACATTCCAACAACAAATTCCAACAGAACGAATGAATCAAACAAAAAAGTAAATGTTTCAGCTGACAACTGACGATCTTCTTAGCACAATTTAGCAAAATTGGACATGTTCCTGGTTCAACATCCCTGCATGAACCGAACATTTACAACTGTGTGATTAAGTGAATCAACTGATTAACTGATTGGACTCTGAAGAATGATTCACTCATGAATCATCAATTCAAATGACTGTGTGATAATTTATCTTATTGGCTGAAAAAAAAACCTATTATTATTATTATTTTGAGTATCACTTGTTTGGAGGGCCTTGGTTTAGGTTTATTAATAAACTATTAATCTATCCTTTCATTATAAGTTGCGGTAACACTTTATTTTACAGTGTCCTTGTTACATATGTTACATGTACTTGCCATAGTAATAACAGTAAATTATGCATAATTACATGCAACTAACCCTCAACCAAATCCTAATCCGACCCTAACCCTATAGTAAATACATGTAGTTAATTAAAGCTGCAAGCAGCATTTAGCGGGGTTCAAGCAATTAAGGCCTTTAAGGCCTTTAAGCACAAAAGCATCAAAAGTTATTAAGTTTTATTTAGCAAGCATGTAACCACTGACATAATAGATGGAAAAGACCATTTACAGGCAATACAGGCAGTTTACCATGGAAAATATATGGTTTTAAAGCTTTTTAACAGTTATAGCGCCACCTATGGTCCGATCTCCATAAAATTGTTTACTGTGACCTCAAATTGAACCCATACACGTGTACTGAGTTTGGTGAAGATATCTCATTTACTTCTTGAGTTATAGCCATTTTAGTAAAATAGGCTCCTCCCACAACAATTTACAACATTCTAGTATTATTTACTATGATTCTAGCATGATTTACCATAGTTTACCATGATTTACCATAATATACTACATTCTAGTATGATTTACCATTGTTTACTGTGATTCTAGCATGGTTGACCATAGTTTATCATAGTTTACCATGATTTATCATAGTTTACCATGATTTACCCTGTTCTAGCATAGTTTACCATGTTCTAGAATGATTTACCATGATATACCGCATTCTAGTATTATTTTCCATTGTTTACTGTGATTCTAGCATGGTTTACCATAGTTTATCATGATTTATCATAGTTTACCATGATTTATCATAGTTTACCATGATTTACCCTATTCTAACATAGTTTACCATGATATACCATGTTCTAGAATGATTTGCCAGGATTCTAGCATGATTTACCTTGATACACCACATTCTAGTATTATTTACTATGATTTACCATGTTTCTAGTGTGATTTACCATGATTTACCACATTACTAGCAATTATGTGAAGTGTCAGTGCAAATGAAGTGATAAACACTGACAAAATCTGATTGTGTTATAATAGTTATTGTTATATAAGTGATTTTTAGAGTTTAAATATGAATATGAGCACATGTGAAAAGCACATGTGAAAAGACTTCATTAATAAGTAGAATGGCCAGCAGAGGGCAGTAGAAGACCACTTATTGGCTCACTTTCACTTTAAACTTCATGATTTTCACCAGTTTTCTGCACTAAAGAAAACCAGTTTTTCCTTGTTAACTCAATAATGCATGCTTACACACACACACACACACACACACACACACACACACACACACACACACACACACACACACACACACACACACACACACACACACACACAATATGTTTTTAATGTTTTGGGATATGTTATTGAGAAAATATATTTATTGCTCTATAGGAATTCCTTTGTGATCTAATAATATAAAAATGAAAAGAAAAAAAAAGAAAAAAAGATTGCTTTTTAAAGCATTTGTTTGTTTCCCAATACTGAAAACTAATGAAAAGATCATATGTAATACTGCTGCTCCCTCTAGTGGACAGTGGTATTTCAGCTTCCATCTTACAGTTGAAGTGATTGAATGAATGACTGAATGAGAATTTGGTTTTTCACTTATATCTCGGGAACCAGAAGGCGAAAAATTCTGAAACTCAGAGCATAGATAATGCTTGAGGAGCCCTGTTGAATGAGACCATCGCTGTGTTTTTGGGCGATTGGGCCCGGGCATAATGACTGTTCAAATGCATGTCTTTTGGGGCTTTTATCTCTGGAATGCCCAGGGCAAATTACACCACATTTGAATCGAAGCTAGCCAAGGACGGGCCCTTTCCAACGAGCTCTCACACAAGGTTCGGGGTGGTTTGGGTCGGGAGTTGCGGTCGTTCAAAGTCGGGGGTCCCGCGGACGTGCCATGCGCGGGGGGGCGCGCTCCCGAGGCCCGCGATGACACGTTTCGATCAAGAGCGTGGAGAGGACCTTACCATCAAAATTTGAGCGTGCAACGACTTTCCGTTTTCAAGTTATGAGTGAATTTGTACTGGGGGGGCGTGGCCTAAATGCCGTTTTACTTTCGTTTTCATGTTAAATGTTAAAATAATGATTTTATAAAGTCTAAATATGAATTATATAACAATATTAGGGAGTAGTATGATGAAATGACAGCAGGGGGCAGTAAAATACCACTTATTGGCTTAATATGGTAATCATTTTAAGGCTACATATTGAAGTGACCCTATTATAGCTATCCAAATGAAGTAGTTAAACTTTTTCTGACAATTATTGATCTAGTGAGTCCAGAGAATTGTATTGCACTGTTTTTTAACATTATTTTATAAACATTATAATGATCATATGGAAAACACAATTTACAGCCAATACAGGCAATTTACCATAGGAAATTTATGGTTTTAAAGCTTTTTAACAGTTATAGCGCCACCTATCGTCCGATCTACATGAAATTGTGCATGCTTGTTTAGAATGTTATGGCACATATGCTCACCAATTTTCGTGAAGTTCTGAGTTTTCCTTTAGGATTTATAGGCTTTTGAGTGCATTTTGCCACGCCCATTTTCTTTATGACCAAATATACCCATGCGAAAAATGCAAAAGTTCAACTTTTTTTTGATAATTATTGATCTAAAGAATCCATAGAATTGTCCTAGACTCGTTTGGTTCTGATCGGGCGAAAAACCTAGGACTAGTTCGCAAAAGTAGGTTTTTAACATAATTACAAATATTTAATGAACGTTTTGATTGACAGCAATGGTTCTTGAGGCAAAGTTGTTCAGCATGAGCAGATCTATCAAATGATATGCATTTTGTGACGATAAGTGTAACACCACGTGGTTACAGAGCCATAAAACTCGTTAGCGCCAACTAGTGGCCGATTTCTTTCAAAATTCTTACAGACCTCTAGGGCCATGAGTCGAACATGCCCATCGAGTTTCGTTCCGATCGGCCTCCGTTAACCTTGTCTAATAGGTGCTCAAATTCATTGGCCGATGGCGGCCATGTTTTTCGAGATACACCAATGTCCTCATAGACATACATGACACCTTGGGCCAAGACACTGCATACCAATTTTCAAGTCAATCGGACTAACGGTCAGGTGGTTATAGCCTGTTTTATGTTTTTTTCATGTTATAGCGCCACCATGTGGCCAATCGCCGCGATTTTATTACTGTGACCTCAGATTGATCTCTTACACATGTGTACCGAGTCTGGTGAAGATACCTAATTTACTTCTGGAGTTATAGCCGTTTTAGTAAAATAGGCTCCTCCCACAACGTTAATTTTGCGCCCCCTAGCAACCTTGAATCGAAATTTCAACTTTTTTTCGATAATTATTGATATTCAGACTTCAGAGAACAATTCTACACTGGTTTAGTTCCGATCGGGCGAAAAACCTAGGACTAGTTCGCAAAAGTAGTTTTTTGACAAAATTCAAAATGGCGGAAAAATTTGCATACCGGAAATGAAATCGGAGATAAACGTTTTGTTCTTCAGGAGTCCAGCTTTCCATTGATATAAGACACTTGAGTCTACAACATACGGTCTAGGAGTTATGACCAGTTTCGCGCTTTTGGTCGCTATAGCGCCACCTATGGGTCAATCGGGGTCATACTCTCTGAACCTCTCCTCGATTTTTGTACTACCATCTGGCAAAGTTTCAAGGTTCCAGCTCTTACGGTTTGGGCTGCACGATGCGTTTTACGGCGGAAGAAAAATAATAATAATTAAAGCTGCAAGCAGCATTTATCGGGGTTCAAGCTTTTAAGGTCTTTAAGGTTTTTAAGCATCAAAAGTTATAAAGTTTTATTTAGCAAGCATGTAACCACTGACATAATAGATGGAAAAGACCATGTTCTAGCATGA
>NC_138725.1:84165309-84352378 GCF_965113295.1 Leuciscus leuciscus | reverse complement strand
GACATTAGTGGTTCTTGAGGCAAAGTTGTTGAGCATGAGCAGATCTATCAAATGATATGCATTTTGTGACGATAAGTGTAACACCACGTGATTACAGAGCCATAAAACTCGTTAGCGCCAACTAGTGGCCGATTTCTTTCAAAATTCTTACAGACCTCTAGGGCCATGAGTCGAACATGCCCATCGAGTTTCGTTCCGATCGGCCTCCGTTAACCTTGTCTAATAGGTGCTCAACTTTATTGGCCAATGGCGGCCATGTTTTTTGAGATACACCAATGTCCTCATAGACATACATGGCACCTTGGACCAAGACACTGCATACCAATTTTCAAGTCAATCTGACTAATGGTCAGGTGGTTATAGCCCTTTTCATGTTTTTTTCATGTTATAGCGCCACCTAGTGCTCAATCGTCGCGATTTTTTTACTGTGACCCCAGACTAAACCCATACACATGTGTACCAAGTTTGGTTAATCTATCTGATTTACTTTTTGAGTTATAGCCATTTTAGTAAAATAGGCTCCGCCCACAACGTTCATTTTATGCCCCCTAGCGACCATGAATAAAAATGTCCACTTTTTTTTGATAATTATTGATCTTCAGACTCCAGAGAACATTTCTGCACTGGTTTGGTTCCGATCAGACAAAAAACCTAGGACTAGTTTGCAAAAGTAGGTTTTTGACAAAATTCAAAATGGCGGAAAATCTATCATGACGGAAATGAAATCGGAGATATACGTTTTGTTCGTCAGGCGTCCAGCTTTCCAATGATATAAGACACTTGAGTCTACGACATACGGTCTAGGAGTTATGAGCTGTTTCGCGCTTTTGGTCGCTATAGCGCCACCTATGGGCCAATCGGGGTCATAATCTCTGAACCTCTCCTCGATTTTTGTACTACCATCTGGCAAAGTTTCAATGCTCTAGCCCTTACGGTTTGGGCTGCACGATGCGTTTTACGGCAGAAGAATAATAATAATAATAATAAAAATCAGTACAATTACAATAGGGTTTCAGCACTTCGTGCTTGAACCCCTAATAATAATTAAAGCTGCAAGCAGCATTTATCGGGGTTCAAGCTATTAAGGTCTTTAAGGTTTTTAAGCATCAAAAGTTATAAAGTTTTATTTAGCAAGCATGTAACCACTGACATAATAGATGGAAAAGACCATGTTCTAGCATGATTTACCATGATATACCACATTCTAGCATGATTGACCATAGTTTATCATGATTTACCATGGTTTACCAATATTTACCATGTTCTAGCATAGTTTTACCATGATTTTATCTTAATTTATTTTGATTTACCATGTTTTAGCATGATTTACCATGATATACCACATTCTAGCATGATTTACCATAGTTTATCATGATTTACCATGGTTTACCATGATTTACCCTGTTCTAGCATAGTTTACCATGAATTCATCTTAGTTTACCTTGATTTACCATGTTCTAGCATGATTTACCATGATATACCACATTCTAGCAGGATTTACCAAAGTTTATCATGATTTACCATGGTTTACCATGATTTACCCTGTTCTAGCATAGTTTACCATGAATTCATCTTAGTTTACCTTGATTTACCATGTTCTAGCATGATTTACCATGATATACCACATTCTAGCAGGATTTACCAAAGTTTATCATGATTTACCATGGTTTACCATGATTTACCCTGTTCTAGCATAGTTTACCATGATTTACCATGTTCTAGCATGATTTTATAAAGTCTAAATATGAATTATAGAAACAATATGACAAAATAACTATTTTAAACAGCAGGGGGCAGTAAAATTCCACTTATTGGCTTAATATGCCATTGTATTCATATTATTTTCACCTTTTTAAACTGTTATAGAGTCAAATTTTGTCCGATCTGTCTGAAATTTTTCATGCTTGTTCAGAGTGATATTTCACATGTTCTGACTTGTTTTTAAGAAGATCTGAGCATCTTAAAAGATATAAGCTTTCGGGGACACTTGGTCAAGGCCACATTTTGAAGTGACCCTATTATAGCCATCCAAATGAAGTAGTTCAACTTTTTCTGATAATTACTGATCTAGAGAGTCCAGAGAATTGTACTGCACTAATTTTGAACATTATTATATGAAAATTATATGATCATAGATGGAAAAGACCATTTACAGCCAATACAGGCAATTTACCATAGGAAATATATGGTTTTAAAGGTTTTTGACAGTTATAGCGCCACCTATGGTCCGATCTCCATAAAATTGGGCATGCTTGTTAATGATGTTATGTCACATATGCTCACCAATTTTTGTGAAGTTCTGAGTTTTCATTTAGGATTTATAGGCTTTTTAATGTATTTTGCCACGCCCATTTTATAAATGACCCTATTACAGCCAGGCAAATGCAAAAGTTCAACTTTTTTTTGATAATTATTGATCTAGAGAGTCCAGAGAATTGTCCTAGACTGGTCTGGTTCCGATCGGGCAAAAAACCTAGGACTAGTTCGCAAAAGTAGGTTTTTTACATATTCATGAATATTTAATCAACTGTTTGATTGACAGCAATGGTTCTTGAGGCAAAGTTGTTCAGCATGAGCAGATCTATCAAATGATATGCATTTTGTGACGATAAGTATAACACCACGTGATTACAGAGCCATAAAACTCGTTAGCGCCAACTAGTGGCCGATTTCTTTCAAAATTCTTACAGACCTCTAGGGCCATGAGTCGAACATGCCCATCGAGTTTCGTTCCGATCGGCCTCCGTTAACCTTGTCTAATAGGTGCTCAACTTTATTGGCCAATGGCGGCCATGTTTTTTGAGATACACCAATATCCTCATAGACATACATGGCACCTTGGACCAAGACACTGCATACCAATTTTCAAGTCAATCTGACTAATGGTTAGGTGGTTATAGCCCTTTTCATGTTTTTTTCATGTTATAGCGCCACCTAGTGCTCAATCGTCGCGATTTTTTTACTGTGACCCCAGACTGAACCCATACACATGTGTACCGAGTTTGGTTAAGCTAACTCATTTACTTTTTGAGTTATAGCCATTTTAGTAAAATAGGCTCCGCCCACAACGTTTATTTTATGCCCCCTAGCGACCATGAATCAAAATTTCGACTTTTTTTTAATAATTATTGATCTTCAGACTCCAGAGAACATTTCTGCACTGGTTTGGTTCCGATCGGACAAAAAACCTAGGACTAGTTAGCAAAAGTAGTTTTTTGACAAAATTCAAAATGGCGGAAAATCTATCATGACGGAAATGAAATCGGAGATATACGTTTTGTTCGTCAGGCGTCCAGCTTTCCAATGATATAAGACACTTGAGTCTATGCCTTACGGTCTAGGAGTTATGAGCTGTTTCGCGCTTTTGGTTGCTATAGCGCCACCTATGGGCCAATCAGGGTCATAATCTCTGAACCTCTCCTCGATTTTTGTACTACCATCTGGCAAAGTTTCAATGCTCTAGCCCTTACGGTTTGGGCTGCACGATGCGTTTTACGGCAGAAGAATAATAATAATAATTAAAGCTGCAAGCAGCATTTATCGGGGTTCAAGCAGTTAACGCCTTTAAGGCCTTTAAGCACACAAGCATCAAAAGACATTAAGTTTTATTTAGAAAGCATTTAACAACTGACATAATAGAGGAAAAAGACCATTTACAGCCAATACAGGCAGTTTACCATGGGAAATATATGGTTTTAAAGCTTTTTAACAGTTATAGCGCCACCTTTGGTCCGATCTCCATAAAATTTGGCATGCTTGTTAATGATGTTATGTCACATATGCTCATCAATTTTTGTGAAGTTCTGAGTTTTCATTTATGATTTATAGGCATTTTAGTGTATTTTGCCACGCCCCTTTTATAAATTACCCTATTACAGCCACCCAAATGCAAAAGTTAAACTTTTTTTCGATAATTATTGATCTAGAGAGTCCAGAGAATTGTCCTAGACTAGTCTGGTTCCGATCGGGCAAAAAACCAGGGACTAGTTTGCAAAAGTAGGTTTTTAACATATTCATGAATATTGAATTAAGTGTTTGATTGACAGCAATGGTTCTTGAGGCAAAGTTGTTCAGCATGAGCAGATCTATAAGATGATATGCATTTTGTGATGATCAGTGTAACACCACGTGATTACAGAGCCATAAAACTCGTTAGCGCCAACTAGTGGCCGATTTCTTTTAAAATTCTTACAGACCTCTAGGGGCTTGAGCCGAACATGCCCACCGAGTTTCGCTCCGATCGGACTTCGTTAACGGTGCTCAAACCTCATTGGCCAATGGCGGCCATGTTTTTCACGATACGCCAATATCCTTTTAGACATAGGTGGCCCCTTGGGCCAAGACACTGCATACCAAATTTCAAGTAATTCGGAAAAACGGTCAGGTGTCTATATGTTTTTTATTGTTTATAGCGCCACCATGTGGCCAATCGACGCAATTTTTTTTACTGTGACCTCAGATTGACCTCTTAAACATGTGTGCCAAGTTTGGTGAAGATATCTCATTTACTTCTCGAGTTATAGCCATTTTAGTAAAATAGGCTCCTCCCACAACCTTAATTTATCACCCCCTAGCGACCTGGAATCGGAATTTCGACTTTTTTTCGATAATTATTGATCTTCAGACTCCAGAGAACAATTCTGCTCTGGTTTGGTTCCGATCGGACGAAAAACCAGGGACTAGTTTGCAAAAGTAGGTTTTTGACAAAATTCAAAATGGCGGAAAATCTATCATGACGGAAATAAAATCGGAGATATACGTTTTGTTCGTCAGGCGTCCAGCTTTCCAATGATATAAGACACTTGAGTCTATGACTTACCGTCTAGGAGTTATGACCAGTTTCACGCTTTTGGTTGCTATAGCGCCACCTATGGGCCAATCAGCGTCATAATTTGAAAACCTCTCCTCGATTTTTGTACTACCATCTGGCCAAGTTTCAAGTCTCTAGCACTTACGGTTTGGGCTGCACGATGCGTTTTACGGCGGAAGAATAATAATAATAATAATAATTAAAGCTGCAAGCAGCATTTATCGGGGTTCAAGCTGTTAAGGCCTTTAAGGTTTATAAGCACAAAAGCATCAAAAGTTATTAAAATGTATTTAGCAAGCATGTAAACACTGACATTATAGATGAAAAAGACCATTTACAGCCAATGCAGGCAATTTACCATAGGTAATATATGGTTTTAAAGCTTTTTAACAGTTATAGCGCCACCTTTGGTCCGATCTCCATAAAATTTGGCATGCTTGTTAATGATGTTATGTCACATATGCTCACCAATTTTTGTGAAGTTCTGAGTTTTCATTTATGATTTATAGGCATTTTAGTGTATTTTGCCACGCCCCTTTTATCAATTACCCTATTACAGCCACCCAAATGCAAAAGTTAAACTTTTTTTCGATAATTATTGATCTAGAGAGTCCAGAGAATTGTCCTAGACTGGTCTGGTTCCGATCGGGCGAAAAACCAGGGACTAGTTCGCAAAAGTAGGTTTTTAACATATTCATGAATATTTAATTAAGTGTTTTATTGACAGCAATGGTTCTTGAGGCAAAGTTGTTCAGCATGAGCAGATCTATAAGATGATATGCATTTTGTGATGATCAGTGTAACACCACGTGATTACAGAGCCATAAAACTCGTTAGCGCCAACTAGTGGCCGATTTCTTTCAAAATTCTTACAGACCTCTAGGGGCTTGAGCCGAACATGCCCACCGAGTTTCGCTCCGATCGGACTTCGTTAACGGTGCTCAAACCTCATTGGCCAATGGCGGCCATGTTTTTCGAGATACGCCAATATCCTTTTAGACATAGGTGGCCCCTTGGGCCAAGACACTGCATACCAAATTTCAAGTCATTCGGAAAAACGGTCAGGTGTCTATATGTTTTTTTTGTTTATAGCGCCACCATGTGGCCAATCGACGCAATTTTTTTTACTGTGACCTCAGATTGACCTCTTAAACATGTGTGCCAAGTTTGGTGAAGATATCTCATTTACTTCTCGAGTTATAGCCATTTTAGTAAAATAGGCTCCTCCCACAACCTTAATTTATCACCCCCTAGCGACCAGGAATCGGAATTTCGACTTTTTTTCGATAATTATTGATCTTCAGACTCCAGAGAACAATTCTGCTCTGGTTTGGTTCCGATCGGACAAAAAACCAGGGACTAGTTTGCAAAAGTAGGTTTTTGACAAAATTCAAAATGGCGGAAAATCTATCATGACGGAAATAAAATCGGAGATATACGTTTTGTTCGTCAGGCGTCCAGCTTTCCAATGATATAAGACACTTGAGTCTTTGACTTATCGTCTAGGAGTTATGACCAGTTTCGCGCTTTTGGTTGCTATAGCGCCACCTATGGGCCAATCAGCGTCATAATTTGATAACCTCTCCTCGATTTTTGTACTACCATCTGGCCAAGTTTCAAGTCTCTAGCACTTACGGTTTGGGCTGCACGATGCGTTTTACGGCGGAAGAATAATAATAATAATAATAATAATAAAAATCAGTACAATTACAATAGGGTTTCAGCACTTCGTGCTTGAACCCCTAATTAAAGCTGCAAGCAGCATTTAGCGGGGTTCAAGCAATTAAGGCCTTTAAGCACAAAAGCATCAAAAGTTATTACGTTTTATTTAGCAAGCATGACATAATAGACGGAAAAGACCATTTACAGCCAATACAGGTAGTTTACCATGGGAAATATATGGTTTTAAAGTTTTTTAACAGTTATAGCGCCACCTATGGTCCGATCTCCATAAAAATGTCCATGCTTCTTTAGCATGTTATGTCACATTTGCTCATCAATTTTTGTGAAGTTCTGAGTTTTTATTAAGGATTTATAGGCTTTTTAGTGTATTTTGCCACGCCCATTTTCTAAATGACCCTATTACAGCCATTCAAATGCAAAAGTTCAACTTTTTTTCGATAATTATTGATCTAGAGAGTCCAGAGAATTGCCCTAGACTGGTCTGGTTCTGATCGGGCGAAAAACCAGGGACTAGTTCGCAAAAGTAGGTTTTTAACATGTTTGCGAATATTTAATGAACGGTTTGATTGACAGCAGTGGCTCTTGAGGCAAAGTTGTTCAGCATGAGCAGATCTATCAAATGATATGCATATTGTGTTGATGTGTGCAACATCACGTGATTACAGAGGGCGTAAACCTTGTTAGCGCCAACTAGTGGTCGATTTCTTTCAAAATTCTTACAGACCTCTAGGGCCATGAGTCGAACATGCCCACTGAGTTTTGTTTCAATCAGCCACCGTTAACCTTGTCTAATAGGTGCTCAAACTTCATTGGCCGATGGCGGCCATGTTTTTTGAGATACACCAATGTCCTCATAGACATACATGACACCTTGGACCAAGACACTGCATACCAATTTTCAAGTCAATCGGACTAACGGTCAGGTGGTTATAGCCTGTTTTATGTTTTTTTCATGTTATAGCGCCACCATGTGGCCAATCGCCGCTATTTTTTTACTGTGACCTCAGATTGACCTCTTACACATGTGTACCGAGTTTGGTGAAAATATCTCATTTCGTTCACGAGTTATAGCCATTTTAGTAAAATGAGCTCCGCATCCTGCAAACGTTTTGACGCCCCTTAGCAACCGTGGATCGAAATTTCAACTTTTTTTCGATAATTATTGATAAAAAGACTCCAGAGAACATGTATGCACTTTTTTGGTTCCGATCAGGCAAAAAACCAGGGACTAGTTCGCAAAAGTAGGTTTTGGACAAAATTCAAAATGGCGGAAAATTTTTCCAGGCGGAAATGAAATCGGAGATATACATTTTGTCCGTCTTGAGCCAAGGATTACAGTGATATAAGATACTTGAGTCTATGACAAACGGTCTAGGAGTTATGGCTGATTTCATACTTTTGCTTGCTGTAGCGCCACCTATTGGCCAATCGTTGTCATACTTTGATAGGTTCTCCCCAAATTGAGGACTACCATTTGGCTGAGTTTCAAGTCTCCAGCATTTACGGTTTGGGCTGCACGATGCGTTTTAGGGGAAAATAATAATAATAAAAATCCTTACAATAACAATAGGTGTTCAGCACTTCGTGCTTGAACCCCTAATTAAAGCTGCAAGCAGCATTTATCGGGGTTCAAGCATTTAAGGCCTTTAAGCACATAAGCATTTAAGACATTACGTTTTATTTAGCAAGCTTTTAACCACTGAAATAATAGATGGAAAAATCCATTTACAGCTAATACAGGCAATTTACCATAGGAAATACATGGTTTTCAAACCTTTTTGCCAGTTATAGCGCCACCTATTGTCCAATCTCCATGAAACTCTGCATGCTTCTTCACCATGTTATGACACATATGCCCACCAATTTTCGTGAAGTTCTGAGTTTTTATTTATGATTTATAGGCATTTTAATGTATTTTGCCACGCCCCTTTTATAAATTACCCTATTACAGCCACCCAAATGCAAAAGTTCAACTTTTTTTCGATAATTATTTATCTAGAGAGTCCAGAGAATTGTCCTAGACTGGTCTGGTTCCGATCGGGCGAAAAACCAGGGACTAGTTCGCAAAAGTAGGTTTTTAACATATTCATGAATATTTAATGAACGGTTTGATTGACAGCAATGGTTCTTGAGGCAAAGTTGTTCAGCATGAGCAGATCTATCAAATGATATGCATTTTGTGATGATAAGTGTAACACCACGTGATTACAGAGCCATAAAACTCGTTAGCGCCAACTAGTGGCCGATTTCTTTCAAAATTCTTACAGACCTCTAGGGGCTTGAGCCGAACATGCCCACCGAGTTTCGCTCCGATCGGACTTCGTTAACGGTGCTCAAATTTCATTGGCCAATGGCGGCCATGTTTTTCGAGATACGCCAATATCCTTTTAGACATACATGGCCCCTTGGGCCAAGACACTGCATACCAAATTTCAAGTCATTCGGAAAAACGGTCAGGTGTCTATACGTTTTTATTGTTTTATAGCGCCACCATGAGGCCAATCGACGCAATTTTTTTACTGTGACCTCAAATTGACCTCCTACATATATGTACCAAGTTTGGTGAAGATATCTCATTTCGTTCACGAGTTATAACAATTTAAGTAAAACTGACTCCGCCTCCTTCGAACATTTTGGCACCCCATAGCGACCTTGAATCGAAATTTCAACTTTTTTTCGATAATTATTGATCTTCAGACTCCAGAGAACATTTCTGCACTGGTTTGGTTCCGATCGGACAAAAAACCACAGACTAGTTCGCAAAAGTAGGTTTTTGACAAAATTCAAAATGGCGGAAAAATTTGCATACCGGAAATGAAATCGGAGATATACGTTTTTTCCGTCTTGAGCCAAGGATTACAGTGATATAAGACACTTGAGTCTACGACAAACCGTCTAGGAGTTATTAGCGATTTTATACTTTTGCTTACTATAGCGCCACCTATTGGCCAATCGGGGTCATAATTTGATAACCTCTCCTCGATTTTTGTACTACCTTCTGGCAAAGTCTCAAGTCTCCAGCACTTACGGTTTGGGCTGCACGATGCGTTTTACGGCAGAATAATAATAATAAAAATCCTTACAATTACAATAGGGTTTCAGCACTTCGTGCTTGAACCCCTAATTAAAGCTGCAAGCAGCATTTATCGGGGTTCAAGCAGTTAAGGCCTTTAAGGCATTTAAGCACAAAAGCATCAAAAGTTATTAAGTTTTATTTAACAAACCAAAAATCTCGCTAGCGCCAACTAGTGGCTGATTTCTTTCAAAATTCTTACAGACCTCTAGAGCCATGATTTGAACATGCCTACCGAGTTTTGTTCCGATCGGCCTCCGTTAACCTTGTCTAATAGATGCTCAAACTTCATTGGCCGATGGCGGCCATGTTTTTTGAGATACGCTAATGTCCTCATAGACATACATGGCACCTTGGACCAAGACACTGCATACCAATTTTCAAGTCATTTGGACTAACGGTCAGGTGGTTATAGCCCTTTTCATGTTTTTTTCATGTTATAGCGCCACCTATTGTTCAATCGTCGAGATTTATTTACTGTGACCCCAGATTGAACTCATACACATGTGTACCAAGTTTGGTGAAGATATCTCATTTACTTCTCGAGTTATAGCCATTTTAGTAAAATAGGCTCCTCCTACAACGTTCAATTAGCGCCCCCTATCGACCATGAATCAAAATTTCAACTTTTTTTCGATAATTATTGATATTCAGACTCCAGAGAACATTTCTGCACTGGTTTGGTTCCGATCGGACAAAAAACCAGGGACTAGTTCGCAAAAGTAGGTTTTTGACATAATTCAAAATGGCGGAAAATTTACATACCAGAAATGAAATCGGAGATATACGTTTTGACCTTTAGTCGTTAAGCTTTCCAACGATATAAGACACTTGAGCCTACGACATACGGTCTAGGAGTTATGAGCAGTTTCGCGCATTTGGTCGCTATAGCGCCACCTATGGGCCAATCGAGGTCATAATTTGATAACCTCTCCTCGATTTTTGTACTACCATATGGCAAAGTTTCAAGGTTCCTGGTCTTACGGTTTGGGCTGCACGATGCGTTTTACGGCGGAATAATAATAATAATAATAATAATTAAAGCTGCAAGCAGCATTTATCGGGGTTCAAGCAGTTAAGGCCTTTAAGCACACAAGCATCAAAAGACATTAAGTTTTATTTAGCAAGCATTTAACAACTGACATAATAGACGGAAAAGACCATTTACAGCCAATACAGGCAGTTTACCATGGGAAATATATGGTTTTAAAGCTTTTTAACAGTTATAGCGCCACCTTTGGTCCGATCTCCATAAAATTTGGCATGCTTGTTAATGATGTTATGTCACATATGCTCACCAATTTTTGTGAAGTTCTGAGTTTTCATTTATGATTTATAGGCATTTTAGTGTATTTTGCCACGCCCCTTTTATAAATTACCCTATTACAGCCACCCAAATGCAAAAGTTCAACTTTTTTTCAATAATTATTGATCTAGAGAGTCCAGAGAATTGTCCTAGACTGGTCTGGTTCCGATCGGGCAAAAAACCAGGGACTAGTTCGCAAAAGTAGGTTTTTAACATATTCATGAATATTTAATGAACGGTTTGATTGACAGCAATGGTTCTTGAGGCAAAGTTGTTCAGCATGAGCAGATCTATCAGATGATATGCATTTTGTGATGATAAGTTTAACACCACGTGATTACAGAGCCATAAAACTCGTTAGCGCCAACTAGTGGCCGATTTCTTTAAAAATTCTTACAGACCTCTAGGGGCTTGAGCCGAACATGCCCACCGAGTTTCGCTCCGATCGGACTTCGTTAACGGTGCTCAAACCTCATTGGCCAATGGCGGCCATGTTTTTCGAGATACGCCAATATCCTTTTAGACATAGGTGGCCCCTTGGGCCAAGACACTGCATACCAAATTTCAAGTCATTCGGAAAAACGGTCAGGTGTCTATATGTTTTTTTTGTTTATAGCGCCACCATGTGGCCAATCGACGCAATTTTTTTTACTGTGACCTCAGATTGACCTCTTAAACATGTGTGCCAAGTTTGGTGAAGATATCTCATTTACTTCTCGAGTTATAGCCATTTTAGTAAAATAGGCTCCTCCCACAACCTTAATTTATCACCCCCTAGCGACCAGGAATCGGAATTTCGACTTTTTTTCGATAATTATTGATCTTCAGACTCCAGAGAACAATTCTGCTCTGGTTTGGTTCCGATCGGACGAAAAACCAGGGACTAGTTTGCAAAAGTAGGTTTTTGACAAAATTCAAAATGGCGGAAAATCTATCATGACGGAAATAAAATCGGAGATATACGTTTTGTTCGTCAGGCGTCCAGCTTTCCAATGATATAAGACACTTGAGTCTATGACTTATCGTCTAGGAGTTATGACCAGTTTCGCGCTTTTGGTTGCTATAGCGCCACCTATGGGCCAATCAGCGTCATAATTTGATAACCTCTCCTCGATTTTTGTACTACCATCTGGCCAAGTTTCAAGTCTCTAGCACTTACGGTTTGGGCTGCACGATGCGTTTTACGGCGGAAGAATAATAATAATAATAATAATAATAAAAATCAGTACAATTACAATAGGGTTTCAGCACTTCGTGCTTGAACCCCTAATTAAAGCTGCAAGCAGCATTTATCGGGGTTCAAGCAGTTAAGGCCTTTAAGGCCTTTAAGCACACAAGCATCAAAAGACATCAAGTTTTATTTAGCAAGCATTTAACAACTGACATAATAGACGGAAAAGACCATTTACAGCCAATACAGGCAGTTTACCATGGGAAATATATGGTTTTAAAGCTTTTTAACAGTTATAGCGCCACCTTTGGTCCGATCTCTATAAAATTTGGCATGCTTGTTAATGATGTTATGTCACATATGCTCACCAATTTTTGTGAAGTTCTGAGTTTTCATTTATGATTTATAGGCATTTTAGTGTATTTTGCCACGCCCCTTTTTATAAATTACCCTATTACAGCCACCCAAATGCAAAAGTTCAACTTTTTTTTGATAATTATTGATCTAGAGAGTCCAGAGAATTGTCCTAGACTGGTCTGGTTCCGATCGGGCGAAAAACCAGGGACTAGTTTGCAAAAGTAGGTTTTTAACATATTCATGAATATTTAATGAACGGTTTGATTGACAGCAATGGTTCTTGAGGAAAAGTTGTTCAGCATGAGCAGATCTATCAGATGATATGCATTTTGTGATGATAAGTTTAACACCACGTGATTACAGAGCCATAAAACTCGTTAGCGCCAACTAGTGGCCGATTTCTTTCAAAATTCTTACAGATCTCTAGGGCCATGAGTCGAACATGCCCATCGAGTTTCGTTCCGATCGGACTTCGTTAACGGTGCTCAAATTTCATTGGCCAATGGCGGCCATGTTTTTCGAGATACGCCAATATCCTTTTAGACATAGGTGGCCCCTTGGGTCAAGACACTGCATACCAAATTTCAAGTCATTCGGAAAAACGGTCAGGTGTCTATATGTTTTTTTTTGTTTATAGCGCCACCATGTGGCCAATCGATGCAATTTTTTTTTGCTGTGACCTCAGATTGACCTCTTAAACATGTGTGCCAAGTTTGGTGAAGATATCTCATTTACTTCTCGAGTTATAGCCATTTTAGTAAAATAGGCTCCTCCCACAACCTTAATTTATCACCCCCTAGCGACCAGGAATCGGAATTTCGACTTTTTTTCGATAATTATTGATCTTCAGACTCCAGAGAACAATTCTGCTCTGGTTTGGTTCCGATCGGACGAAAAACCAAGGACTAGTTTGCAAAAGTAGGTTTTTGACAAAATTCAAAATGGCGGAAAATCTATCATGACGGAAATAAAATCGGAGATATACGTTTTGTTCGTCAGGCGTCCAGCTTTCCAATGATATAAGACACTTGAGTCTATGACTTATCGTCTAGGAGTTATGACCAGTTTCGCGCTTTTGGTTGCTATAGCGCCACCTATGGGCCAATCAGCGTCATAATTTGATAACCTCTCCTCGATTTTTGTACTACCATCTGGCCAAGTTTCAAGTCTCTAGCACTTACGGTTTGGGCTGCACGATGCGTTTTACGGCGGAAGAATAATAATAATAATAATAATAATAATAATAATAATAATAATAAAAATCAGTACAATTACAATAGGGTTTCAGCACTTCGTGCTTGAACCCCTAATTAAAGCTGCAAGCAGCATTTATCGGGGTTCAAGCTGTTAAGGCCTTTAAGGTTTTTAAGCACAAAAGCATCAAAAGTTATTAAGATTTATTTAGCAAGCTTGTAACCACTGACATCATAGATGGAAAAGACCATGTTCTAGCATGATTTACAATAGTTTTTCATGATTTACCATGGTTTACCATTATTTACCATGTTCTAGCATAGTTTACCATGATTTTACCTTGATTTACCATGTTTTAGCATGATTTACCATGATATACCACATTCTAGCATGATTTACCATAGTTTATCATGATTTACCATGGTTTACCATGATTTACCCTGTTCTAGCATAGTTTACCATGAATTTATCTTAGTTTACCTTGATTTACCATGTTCTAGCATGATTTACCATGATATGCCACATTCCAGCATGATTTACCAAAGTTTATCATGATTTACCATGGTTTACCATGATTTACCATGTTCTAGCATGATTTACCATTATATGCCACGTTGTAGAATGACTTACCAGGATTCTAGCATGATTTACCTTGATAAACCACATTCTAGTATTATTTACTATGATTTACAATGTTTCTAGCGTGATTTACCATGATTTACCACATTACTAGCAAGTATGTGAAGTGTCAGTGCAAATGAAGTGATGAACACTGACAAAATCTGATTGTGTTATAATAGTTATTGTTATATAAGTGATTTTTTAATGTCTAATTATGAATTTAAAAGCACATGTCAAAAGACTTCATTAATAAGCAGAATGGCCAGCAGAGGGCACTAGAATACCATTATTGGCTCAGTTTCAGTTTAATCTTCATGATTTTCAACAGTTTTCTGCACTAAAGCAAACCAGTCTTTCCATGTTAACTCCATAATGCATGCTTACACTCACACACACCCACACACACACACACACACACACACACTAATACTTTTACAGATGGATTTTGACTAAATGTAATTGTAAATGTTAAAATAATGATTTTATAAAGTCTAAATATGAATTATAGAAACAATATGACAAAATAACTATTTTAAACAGCAGGGGGCAGTAAAATACCACTTATTGGCTTAATATGCCATTGTATTCATATTATTTTCACCTTTTTAAACTGTTATAGAGTCAAATTTTGTCCGATCTGTCTGAAATTTTTCATGCTTGTTCAGAGTGATATTTCACATGTTCTGACTTGTTTTTAAGAAGATCTGAGCATCTTAAAAGATATAAGCTTTCGGGGACACTTGGTCAAGGCCACATTTTGAAGTGACCCTATTATAGCCATCCAAATGAAGTAGTTCAACTTTTTCTGATAATTACTGATCTAGAGAGTCCAGAGAATTGTACTGCACTAGTTTTGAACATTATTATATGAAAATTATATGATCATAGATGGAAAAGACAATTTACAGCCAATACAGGCAATTTACCATAGGAAATATATGTTTTTAAAGTTTTTTAACAGTTATAGCGCAACCTATGGTCCGATCTCCACAAAATTTGGCATGGTTATTAATGATGTTATGTCACATATGCTCACCAATTTTTGTGAAGTTCTGAGTTTTTATATATGATTTATAGGCTTTTTAGTGCATTTTGCCACGTCCATTTTCTTTATGACCAAATATACCCATGCGCAAAATGCAAAAGTTCAACTTTTTTTTGATAATTATTGATCTAGAGAGTCCATAGAATTGTCCTAGACTGGTCTGGTTCCAATCGGGCGAAAAACCTAGGACTAGTTCGCAAAAGTAGGTTTTTAACATGTTCGTGAATATTTAATGAACGGTCTGATTGACAGCAATGGTTCTTGAGGCAAAGTTGTTCAGCATGAGGAGATCTATCAAATGATATGCAGATGAGATGCAGATGAAAAAAACCATTTACAGCCAATGCAGGCAATTTACCATAGGTAATATATGGTTTTAAAGCTTTTTAACAGTTATAGCGCCACCTTTGGTCCGATCTCCATAAAATTTGGCATGCTTGTTAATGATGTTATGTCACATATGCTCACCAATTTTTGTGAAGTTCTGAGTTTTCATTTAGGATTTATAGGCATTTTAGTGTATTTTGCCACGCCCCTTTTATAAATTACCCTATTACAGCCACCCAAATGCAAAAGTTAAACTTTTTTTCGATAATTATTGATCTAGAGAGTCCAGAGAATTGTCCTAGACTGGTCTGGTTCCGATCGGGTTAAAAACCAGGGACTAGTTCGCAAAAGTAGGTTTTTAACATATTCATGAATAATTAATGAATGGTTTGATTGACATTAGTGGTTCTTGAGGCAAAGTTGTTGAGCATGAGCAGATCTATCAAATGATATGCATTTTATGACGATAAGTGTAACACCACGTGATTACAGAGCCAAAAAACTCGTTAGCGCCAACTAGTGGCCGATTTCTTTCAAAATTCTTACAGACCTCTAGGGCCATGAGTCGAACATGCCCATCGAGTTTCGTTCCGATCGACGTCCGTTAACCTTGTCTTATAGGTGCTCAAACTTCATTGGCCGATGGCGGCCATGTTTTTTGAGATACACCAATGTCCTCATAGACATACATGGCACCTTGGACCAAGACACTGCATACCAATTTTCAAGTCAATCGGACTAACGGTCAGGTGGTTATGGGCCGTTTTATATTTTTTTCATGTTATAGCGCCACCATGTGGCCATTCGCCGCGGTTTTTTTACTGTGACCTCAGATTGACCTCTTACACATGTGTACCGAGTTTGGTGAAGATACCTCATTTACTTCTGGAGTTATAGCCGTTTTAGTAAAATAGGCTCCTCCCACAACATACATTTGGGCGCCCCTTAGCGACCGTGAATGGAAATTTCAACTTTTTTTCGATAATTATTGATATTCAGACTCCAGAGAACATTTCTGCACTAGTTTGGTTCCGATCGGGCAAAAAACCAGGGACTAGTTCGCAAAAGTAGGTTTTTGACAAAATTCAAAATGGCGGAAAATCTATCATGGCGGAAATGAAATCGGAGATATACGTTTTTTTCGTCAGGCATCCAGCTTTCCAATGATATAAGACACTTGAGTCTACGACATACGGTCTAGGAGTTATGAGCAGTTTCGCGCTTTTGGTTGCTATAGCGCCACCTATGGGCCATTCGAGGTCATAATTTGATAACCTCTCCTCGATTTTTGTACTACCATATGGCAAAGTTTCAAAGTTCCAGCTCTTACGGTTTGGGCTGCACGATGCGTTTTACGGCGGAATAATAATAATAATAATAATAAAAATCAGTACAATTACAATAGGGTTTCAGCACTTCGTGCTTGAACCCCTAATAATAATAATAATAAAAATCAGTACAAATACAATAGGTGTTCAGCACTTCGTGCTTGAACCCCTAAAAATCAGTACAATTACAATAGGGTTTCAGCACTTCGTGCTTGAACCCCTAAAAATCCTTACAATTACAATAGGGTTTCAGCACTTCGTGCTTGAACCCCTAATTAAAGCTGCAAGCAGCATTTATCGGGGTTCAAGCATTTAAGGCCTTTAAGCACATAAGCATTTAAGACATTACGTTTTATTTAGCAAGCTTTTAACCACTGAAATAATAGATGGAAAAATCCATTTACAGCTAATACAGGCAATTTACCATAGGAAATACATGGTTTTCAAACCTTTTTGCCAGTTATAGCGCCACCTATTGTCCAATCTCCATGAAACTCTGCATGCTTCTTCACCATGTTATGACACATATGCCCACCAATTTTCGTGAAGTTCTGAGTTTTTATTTATGATTTATAGGCATTTTAATGTATTTTGCCACGCCCCTTTTATAAATTACCCTATTACAGCCACCCAAATGCAAAAGTTCAACTTTTTTTCGATAATTATTTATCTAGAGAGTCCAGTGAATTGTCCTAGACTGGTCTGGTTCCGATCGGGCGAAAAACCAGGGACTAGTTCGCAAAAGTAGGTTTTTAACATATTCATGAATATTTAATGAGCGGTTTGATTGACAGCAATGGTTCTTGAGGCAAAGTTGTTCAGCATGAGCAGATCTATCAAATGATATGCATTTTGTGATGATAAGTGTAACACCACGTGATTACAGAGCCATAAAACTCGTTAGCGCCAACTAGTGGCCGATTTCTTTCAAAATTCTTACAGACCTCTAGGGGCTTGAGCCGAACATGCCCACCGAGTTTCGCTCCGATCGGACTTCGTTAACGGTGCTCAAATTTCATTGGCCAATGGCGGCCATGTTTTTCGAGATACGCCAATATCCTTTTAGACATACATGGCCCCTTGGGCCAAGACACTGCATACCAAATTTCAAGTCATTCGGAAAAACGGTCAGGTGTCTATACGTTTTTATTGTTTTATAGCGCCACCATGAGGCCAATCGACGCAATTTTTTTACTGTGATCTCAAATTGACCTCCTACATATATGTACCAAGTTTGGTGAAGATATCTCATTTCGTTCACGAGTTATAACAATTTTAGTAAAACTGACTCCGCCTCCTTCGAACATTTTGGCACCCCATAGCGACCTTGAATCGAAATTTCAACTTTTTTCCGATAATTATTGATCTTCAGACTCCAGAGAACATTTCTGCACTGGTTTGGTTCCGATCGGACAAAAAACCACAGACTAGTTCGCAAAAGTAGGTTTTTGACAAAATTCAAAATGGCGGAAAAATTTGCATACCGGAAATGAAATCGGAGATATACGTTTTTTCCGTCTTGAGCCAAGGATTACAGTGATATAAGACACTTGAGTCTACGACAAACCGTCTAGGAGTTATTAGCGATTTTATACTTTTGCTTACTATAGCGCCACCTATTGGCCAATCGGGGTCATAATTTGATAACCTCTCCTCGATTTTTGTACTACCTTCTGGCAAAGTCTCAAGTCTCCAGCACTTACGGTTTGGGCTGCACGATGCGTTTTACGGCGGAAGAATAATAATAAAAATCAGGACGATTACAATAGGGTTTCAGCACTTCGTGCTTGAACCCCTAAAAATCAGGACAATTACAATAGGGTTTCAGCACTTCGTGCTTGAACCCCTAATCAGTACAATTACAATAGGGTTTCAGCACTTCGTGCTTGAACCCCTAACAAGCAGCATTTATCGGGGTTCAAGCAGTTAAGGCCTTTAAGGCCTTTAAGCACACAAGCATCAAAAGACATTAAGTTTTATTTAGCAAGCATTTAACAACTGACATAATAGACGGAAAAGACCATTTACAGCCAATACAGGCAGTTTACCATGGGAAATATATGGTTTTAAAGCTTTTTAACAGTTATAGCGCCACCTTTGGTCCGATCTCCATAAAATTTGGCATGCTTGTTAATGATGTTATGTCACATATGCTCACCAATTTTTGTGAAGTTCTGAGTTTTCATTTAGGATTTATAGGCATTTTAGTGTATTTTGCCACGCCCCTTTTATAAATTACCCTATTACAGCCACCCAAATGCAAAAGTTAAACTTTTTTTCGATAATTATTGATCTAGAGAGTCCAGAGAATTGTCCTAGACTGGTCTGGTTCCGATCGGGCAAAAAACCAGGGACTAGTTCGCAAAAGTAGGTTTTTAACATATTCATGAATAATTAATGAATGGTTTGATTGACATTAGTGGTTCTTGAGGCAAAGTTGTTGAGCATGAGCAGATCTATCAAATGATATGCATTTTATGACGATAAGTGTAACACCACGTGATTACAGAGCCATAAAACTCGTTAGCGCCAACTAGTGGCCGATTTCTTTCAAAACTCTTACAGACCTCTAGGGCCATGAGTCGAACATGCCCATCGAGTTTCGTTCCGATCGGCCTCCGTTAACCTTGTCTAATAGGTGCTCAAATTCATTGGCCGATGGCGGCCATGTTTTTCGAGATACACCAATGTCCTCATAGACATACATGGCACCTTGGACCAAGACACTGCATACCAATTTTCAAGTCAATCGGACTAACGGTCAGGTGGTTATAGCCTGTTTTATGTTTTTTTCATGTTATAGCGCCACCATGTGGCAAATCGCCTCGATTTTTTTACTGTGACCTCAGATTGATCTCTTACACGTGTGTACTGAGTCTGGTGAAGATACCTCATTTACTTCTGGAGTTATAGCCGTTTTAGTAAAATAGGCTCCTCCCACAACGTTAATTTTGCGCCCCCTAGCGACCGTGAATCGAAATTTCAACTTTTTTTCGATAATTATTGATATTCAGACTCCAGAGAACAATTCTACACTGGTTTGGTTCCGATCGGGCGAAAAACCTAGGACTAGTTCGCAAAAGTAGTTTTCTGACAAAATTCAAAATGGCGGAAAAATTTGCATACCGGAAATGAAATCGGAGATATACGTTTTGTTCTTCAGGAGTCCAGCTTTCCATTGATATAAGACACTTGAGTCTATGACATACGTTCTAGGAGTTATGACCAGTTTCACGCTTTTGGTCGCTATAGCGCCACCTATGGGCCAATCGGGGTCATACTCTCTGAACCTCTCCTCGATTTTTGTACTACCATCTGGCAAAGTTTCAAGGTTCCAGCTCTTACGGTTTGGGCTGCACGATGCGTTTTACGGCGGAAGAAAAATAATAATAAAAATCAGCACAATTACAATAGGGTTTCAGCACTTCGTGCTTGAACCCCTAATTAAAGCTGCAAGCAGCATTTAGCGGGGTTCAAGCATTTAAGGCCTTTAAGCACAAAAGCATCAAAAGTTATTAAGTTTTATTTAGCAAGCATGTAACCACTGACATAATAGATGGAAAAGACCATTTACAGCAAATACAGGCAATGTACCATAGGAAATATATGGTTTTAAAGCTTTTTATAGCAGTTATAGTGCCATCTATGGACCGATCTCCATAAAATTGTTTACTGTGACCTCAAATTGAACCCATACACATGTGTACTGAGTTTGGTGAAGATATATCATTTACTTCTTGAGTTATAGCCATTTTAGTAAAATAGGCTCCTCCCACAATAATTGACCACATTCTAGTATTATTTACTATGATTCTAGCATGATTTACATAGTTTACCATGATTTTATCTTAGTTTACCTTGATTTACCATATTCTAGCATGATTTACCATGATATACTACATTCTAGTATGATTTACCATTGTTTACTGTGATTCTAGCATGGTTTACCATAGTTTATCATGATTTATCATAGTTTACCATGATTTACCCTGTTCTAGCATGATTTACCATGATATACCACATTCTAACATGATTTACCATAGTTTACCATGGTTTACCTTGATACACCACATTATAGTATTATTTACTATGATTTACCATGTTTCTAGCAATTATGTGAAGTGTCAGTGCAAATGAAGTGATAAACACTGACAAAATCTGATTGTGTTATAATAGTTATTGTTATATAAGTGATTTTTAGAGTCTAAATATGAATGTGAGCACATGTGAAAAGACTTAATTAATAAGTAGAATGGCCAGCAGAGGGCAGAAGAAGACCACTTATTGGCTCACTTTCACTTTAAACTTCATGATTTTCACCAGTTTTCTGGACTAAAGCAAACCAGTTTTTCCATGTTAACTCAATAATGCATGCTTACACACACACACACACACACACACACACACACACACACACACACACACACACACACACACACACACACACAGAAATAAACATACACAAATACAAATATGTTTTTAATGTTTTGGAATATGTTATTGAGAAAATATATGTATTGGTCTATTAGAATTCCTTTGTGATCTAATAATATAAAAAAGAAAAGAAAAAAAAAAGAAAAAATGATTGCTTTTTAAAGCATTTGTTTGTTTCCCAATACTGAAAACTAATGAAAAGGTCATGCGTAATCCTGCTGCTCCCTCTAGTGGACAGTGGTATTACAGCTTCCATCTTACAGTTGAAGTGATTGAATGAATTAATGAATGGGAATTTGGTTTTTCACTTATATCTCGGGAACCAGAAGGCGAACAATTCTGAAACTCAGAGCATAGATAGTGCTTGAGGAGCCCTGTTGAATGAGACCATCAATTATTTACTATGATTTACCATGTTTCTAGCGTGATTTACCACATTACTAGCAATTATGTGAAGTGTCAGTGCAAATGAAGTGATAAACACTGACAAAATATGATTGTGTTATAATAGTTATTGTAATATAAGTATTTTCCATGTTAACTCAATAATGCATGCTTACACACACACACACACACACAGATACAAATATGTTTTCAATGTCTTTAGGATGTGTTATTGTGAAAAAATATTTTAATGGTCTAACCATTTCATATATTTCATTGTGATCTATATTATCAGTCCAATAATAATAAAAAAAAAAAATAGCTTTAACCATTTGTTTGTTGGCCAAAGCTGAAAGCTGATAAAAAGATGAATACTATGTCTAATACTATGTCTAATACTGCTGCTCCCTCTAGTTGACAACAGTGGAATTACAGCCTCCATCTTACAGTTGAAGTGTTTGAATGAATGAATGGGAATTTGGTTTTTCACTTATATCTCGGGAATGCCCAGGGCAAATTACACCACATTTGAATCGAAGCTAGCCAAGAACGGACCCTTTCCAACGAGCTCTCACACAAGGTTCGGGGTGGTTTGGGTCGGGAGTTGCGGTCGTTCAAAGTCGGGGGTCCGCGGGCTTGCGATGCGCGGGGGGGCGCGCTCCCGAGGCCCGCGATGACACGTTTCGATCAAGAGCGTGGAGAGGACCTTACCATCAAAATTTGAGCACGCAACGACTTTCCGTTTTCAAGTTATGAGTGAATTTGTACTGGGGGGGCGTGGCCTAAATGCCGTTTTACTTTCGTTTTCATGTTAAATGTTAAAATAATGATTTTATAAAGTCTAAATATGAATTATATAACAATATTACGGAGTAGTATGATGAAATGACAGCAGGGGGCAGTAAAATACCACTTATTGGCTTAATATGTCATGGTATTCATTTTAAGGCTACATATTGAAGTGACCCTATTATAGCCATCCAAATGAAGAAGTTATACTTTTTCTGATAATTATTTATCTAGAGAGTCCAGAGAATTGCACTGCACTGGTTTTGAACATTATTATATGAACATTATATGTTCATAGATGGAAAACACTATTTACAGCCAATACAGGCAATTTACCATAGGAAATATATGGTTTTAAAGCCTTTTAACAGTTATAGCGCCACCTATGGTCCGATCTCCATAAAATGTTGCATGCTTGTTAATGATGTTATGTCACATATGCTCATCAATTTTTGTGAAGTTCTGAGTTTTCGTTTAGGATTTATAGGCTTTTTAGTGCATTTTGCCACGCCCATTTTCTTTATGACCCAATATACCCATGCGAAAAATGCAAAAGTTCAACTTTTTTTTGATAATTATTGATCTAAAGAGTCCATAGAATTGTCCTAGACTCGTTTGGTTCTGATCGGGCGAAAAACCTAGGACTAGTTCGCAAAAGTAGGTTTTTAACATAATTACAAATATTTAATGAACGTTTTGATTGACAGCAATGGTTCTTGAGGCAAAGTTGTTCAGCATGAGCAGATCTATCAAATGATATGCATTTTGTGACGATAAGTGTAACACCACGTGGTTACAGAGCCATAAAACTCGTTAGCGCCAACTAGTGGCCGATTTCTTTCAAAATTCTTACAGACCTCTAGGGCCATGAGTCGAACATGCCCATCGAGTTTCGTTCCGATCGGCCTCCGTTAACCTTGTCTAATAGGTGCTCAAATTCATTGGCCGATGGCGGCCATGTTTTTCGAGATACACCAATGTCCTCATAGACATACATGACACCTTGGACCAAGACACTGCATACCAATTTTCAAGTCAATCGGACTAACGGTCAGGTGGTTATAGCCTGTTTTATGTTTTTTTCATGTTATAGCGCCACCATGTGGCAAATCGCCTCGATTTTTTTACTGTGACCTCAGATTGATCTCTTACACGTGTGTACTGAGTCTGGTGAAGATACCTCATTTACTTCTGGAGTTATAGCCGTTTTAGTAAAATAGGCTCCTCCCACAACGTTAATTTTGCGCCCCCTAGCGACCGTGAATCGAAATTTCAACTTTTTTTCGATAATTATTGATATTCAGACTCCAGAGAACAATTCTATACTGGTTTGGTTCCGATCGGGCGAAAAACCTAGGACTAGTTCGCAAAAGTAGTTTTCTGACAAAATTCAAAATGGCGGAAAAATTTGCATACCGGAAATGAAATCGGAGATATACGTTTTTTTCTTCAGGAGTCCAGCTTTCCATTGATATAAGACACTTGAGTCTACGACATATGGTCTAGGAGTTATGACCAGTTTCGCGCTTTTGGTCGCTATAGCGCCACCTATGGGCCAATCGGGGTCATACTCTCTGAACCTCTCCTCGATTTTTGTACTACCATCTGGCAAAGTTTCAAGGTTCCAGCTCTTACGGTTTGGGCTGCACGATGCGTTTTACGGCGGAAGAAAAATAATAATAATTAAAGCTGCAAGCAGCATTTATCGGGGTTCAAGCAGTTAAGGCCTTTCAGGCATTTAAGCACAAAAGCATCAAAAGTTATTACGTTTTATTTAACAAGCCAAAAATCTCGCTAGCGCCAACTAGTGGCTGATTTCTTTCAAAATTCTTACAGACCTCTAGAGCCATGATTTGAACATGCCTACCGAGTTTTGTTCCGATCGGCCTCCGTTAACCTTGTCTAATAGGTGCTCAAACTTCATTGGCCGATGGCGGCCATGTTTTTTGAGATACGCCAATGTCCTCATAGACATACATGGCACCTTGGACCAAGACACTGCATAACAATTTTCAAGTCATTTGGACTAACGGTCAGGTGGTTATAGCCCTTTTCATGTTTTTTTCATGTTATAGCGCCACCTATTGTTCAATCGTCGAGATTTATTTACTGTGACCCCAGATTGAACTCATACACATGTGTACCAAGTTTGGTGAAGATATCTCATTTACTTCTCGAGTTATAGCCATTTTAGTAAAATAGGCTCCTCCTACAACGTTCAATTAGCGCCCCCTATCGACCATGAATCAAAATTTCAACTTTTTTTCGATAATTATTGATATTCAGACTCCAGAGAACATTTCTGCACTGGTTTGGTTCCGATCGGACAAAAAACCAGGGACTAGTTCGCAAAAGTAGGTTTTTGACATAATTCAAAATGGCGGAAAATTTACATACCAGAAATGAAATCGGAGATATACGTTTTGACCTTTAGTCGTTAAGCTTTCCAACGATATAAGACACTTGAGCCTACGACATACGGTCTAGGAGTTATGAGCAGTTTCGCGCATTTGGTCGCTATAGCGCCACCTATGGGCCAATCGAGGTCATAATTTGATAACCTCTCCTCGATTTTTGTACTACCATATGGCAAAGTTTCAAGGTTCCTGGTCTTACGGTTTGGGCTGCACGATGCGTTTTACGGCGGAATAATAATAATAATAATAATAATAATAATAATAATAATAATAAAAATCAGTACAAATACAATAGGTGTTCAGCACTTCGTGCTTGAACCCCTAAAAATCAGCACAATTACAATAGGGTTTCAGCACTTCGTGCTTGAACCCCTAATCAGCACAATTACAATAGGGTTTCAGCACTTCGTGCTTGAACCCCTAATTAATATTATTCAGTGTAAATAATATATAATTACACTGTAACAATGACACCTTAAAATAAAGTGTAACCAAAGTTGCATAGAATCAGTGGCGCAGATAGGATTTCTTAACTGGGGGGGGAGGACCAAGCTGTCAGCAAATGATTTAAACTCAATTCGTTATTTTGCGTAATTTGGGCTTAACTAGTGCTCAAGTAGTTACTTTGCGTAATTTGGGCTAATGATTTGCACTAAAAAGCCATTGGGGGATTCTTATTTGAAATCATGGATATACAACAATGAACAAAGGTAAACAAAGGCCTACCTGATCACCAATAGCAATGCATGATCAGACTGTTATTTGACTAGTATGTCAATCACCCACCAAAACTTCATGTCTTCAGCAAAGTATGTTTTTGTAATGGCAATTTTCAGAAGTTAATATCAAACAGCATCAGAGGTGTAAGAAAACTTTCAAGAGACAAAACTGTAATAAAGAGAAAAGGTTTATTTCAATGAGGATTCTTTTCACAAAAGCCGCAGCCACCCAGCTTTGAAATAGAATGCCTACTAGACACAACAAAACATAGATATTTTATACAGTTTCTTGGCAAAAGAACTCCTCCTTCCAGGTTTCTTGTAAATTTCCAGAAAGATACCCCCTATCTTCTGCTGGTTCGGACTGGTTTCTACCCCCTGGTACAGGTCACACTGTTCTATGTCCCTGAGACACCCAAAGGCCTTCATCTACGACCTAAATTGCCTCTCGCTTCCCTGTCCTCCCTCAGCTGCTAGAAAACCTCACAGAAACATATGATTAAACAGTTTGGAAACGAATGATTATAAGAAACGCTGAATTTTCCACAACATTTTATTTAAACATTTGCTTATCTCAGCATACAAAGTCTATCATTATGAATTCTACTGTCTCTCCTTCCTCATGCTGTCTTTTTCTACTGTGTAGAAAAAGTTTTCTACTTTTCCTCCTGCAGATCCTCACTTGGCTGACTAGGGCCTGCCTTACTGTCATCAGAAATTGCCTGCAGGCCAGGAGGACAACATTTTAAATCTTATAATTTCAGTTAACCCTCTATACCTCTATAGAATTTCACAACAATGTGAAATACAACATATTCCTGAGAATTAATGGCTAAAACTACTATTTCAAATGTCTAAGAATAACTAAAAATTTTAAATTTAAGTGTTAATTACAAGTTTGTTGCAATTTATAGATTAGAAATATCTAATCCCAGGATCCCATCTGTTACTTCAGGCGAGCTGCTTTTTTAAAAGAGCTGTTGTCACAGCTGGTATTCGGTTGAGTGCGCACAGCGGGCTTGCAGTTTCCCCGCTGTGTTGCCGCGTTTGATCCCTGCATGCTTCGGCACACTAAAAGAGTATTTCTCTGAAAGAGCAACACGAGTGAAGATCGCGTCCTTTTAAGGCTGACGTTTCACCCGTGTGTTTCTGGGTGCGGTCAATATCTGCCTCCGGGTGATGGTCACGATCGCTGCCTCACGTGCTTGGGCCTCGTGCACGCTGAGGCAGCGTTAGTGGATGAGTCATGTTCTCACTGCGGGAACATGACCATCGCGACATTGAGACTGAGACTGAGATCCTTCAGACGAGGGGGAGTCCCTTTGGCGATTCCCCGATCTAGTTCTTCTTCTGGTTCACTTCAGAAGAAGTCTACTTCGGCTAATCCCATGGGTAGTCTGAGGATTACTGTGAGGAATAACCCTCCGGGTGAAAGACCCCCACGGGCCCCTCAATCCTCCGTGTCGCAGCCATCGGAGTCTTCAACTGAGACGGCTGGGTCATCTCGTGTGACTCCAGCGGTTTCTTTTGGAGCTCCACCGGAGGACCAGATGTCGATCGCGGCATCGGAGGGAGAGCAGTCATCTTCTGGGGATGACGATTCGGTACCCCTTCGGGTGTGGTACCGTTGCCCGAGTCGGACCCGGAAATGGCTTATGCTTGCCCGGGCGGCCGCGAGTGTCGGGCTCGTGTGGAATCCTCCACCGTGTCCCGAACCCTCGCGGCTCGACGATTGGTATCTTGGGGTGGGCCGTGCTGGTTCTCAGCGCGCCGCTCCAGTGCCTTTCTTTCCGGAAGTGCATGAGGAGGTGACGAGGACGTGGAAGGCCCCTCTGGCGGCCCGACACAGACTCCCCTCCTCCTCCCTCACCACTCTTGATGGCGGAGCAGTGAAGGGATACGAGGGCATCCCCCCAGTGGAACGGTATGTGGCGATGCATCTGTGTCCCAAGACCGCATCCACCTGGCGGGGTAACCCCACGCTCCACTCCCACGCCTGTAGGTTCTCTTCCGGTCTGACCGGAAAAGCCTATAGTGCGTGTGGGGAAGCTGCTTCCGCTCTGCATGCCATGGCGCTTCTCCAGGTTCACCAGGCGAAGGCGCTCAGTGACATGCAGGAGAGTGGTACTGATCCAGGGGTGCTCCAAGAGCTGCGTACGGCGACGGACCTTGCCCTACGGACGACGAAAGTCACCGCACGTTCCCTGGGTCGGGCGATGTCCACTCTTGTGGTCCAGGAGCGACACCAGTCGGACAAGAGTAAGCTCCTGAACTCCCCCATATCCCAAGGTGGGCTCTTCGGCGACGCGGTGGAGGATTACGCCCAAAAGTTCTCCGCTGCCCAGAAGCAGCCGGAGGTGATTAAGCACATCATACCACGGAAGAAGGGTGCTGCTGCCCAGTCTTCACCGGCTCTGCCTCCAGCTGCTCGTCGCCGAGGGCGCCCTCCTGCTGCCGCCACAAGAGAGCTGCCCAGCCTGCTCCCAGCGCCTCTAAACCTCCAGGCAAGAGGAGAGGGAAGAGACCCTGAGACAGGCGACCCAAGGGACATACCTGTTGCTCTTCGGGAGGGTGCCTCTGGTCCGGGTGGAGAATCAGCTAAGATTTGGGTTAATAAGAATACTTAACTGTCAACATTGTCAGCCAATAACATTGTATAGTGAAAATCAGTTTAGCGGCTGAAACAGTTACTTGGCAGCAAAATTGAACGTGTTAAAATGAACAGACTAAACTTATAAAAAAGCAGGGGGAAAACAATACAAAAAAAAAAGTAAAAACAGCACAAAAAAAAAAAGTAAAAACAGCACAAAATTTGACAGTAAAATACAGTATTTGATGTAACGTAAGCCATAGTTTTGTTTCTAGGCATTCAATTCTGTCTTGCCACTATTTCTTACTAACAGAAAAGGAGTCTACACTTAAGACTGCTGAGCAGAAACTCTTGCAAGAGGACCTACCAAAAAGCAAGAAGAGAAAGGGTACCTAACACACTTTACCTTGACACACAGGAGGAAACTGTAGAACAAGTTGCAAAAAAGGTGTAATAGGGTTCTTTTCATGACAGCTATTTTGATAATATATTTTTACATTTCTGTCTGTATATATTTGTACATTTCTTACAGTGGTTAGCACTGTCGCCTCACAGCAAGAGCCCAGCAAGCAATTTTGCGTTTAAAAGACGTCTAATAGCCGTCCAAACACAGCCCAGACGTCTAGGCTAAAACAAGGTAAAATTTGGGCTGTCAGTGAAACTTTAATAGACCAAATGAAACCAAACACCTTGTAATCACTGTTGACTTTGCGTACATGATGGAATATCATACATCTCACAAGACATTTTGGCAGAAGCGACATGTAACCAAATTCAAGGTTATATTGCCTAGAAGTGTTAATCATTGCCGGACTATATTGGGTCTATAGTTAACCTAGACGGTGAAATGACGGCTATTGCTTGCTGGGAGGGTTCTGGGTTCAAACCCGCTGGCTGGCTGGGGCCTTTCTGTGTGGAGTTTGCTATTCTCTCTGGGTACTCTGGCTTCATCCCACAGGCCAAAGGTTGCATGCATGTTAGGTTAATTGGTGACTCTAAATTGCCCATAGGTGTTTGTGTGTATGTATATGTTAGCGCTGCTGGGTTGTACAAGAATGTTCCTGGCAACTTAAAAAGAAAAAAGAAAAAAAAAAGGAACTATAGTACTACAGCTATGAATTTAAACAGTCTAGCCATGGAACCTATTAAACTTAATGATTCATTTTAATCAGTTTTTGGTTTCATTTTCCTAACTTTTGTGTGTATTGTTTCATACATAATTGATTTGATAATTTTTACCCAACAGAAAAACTACAGACTCATAGCTGCAAGACAGTCTGAATTAGAGGTTCTTCCCCAAGAAGAACCTATCCTCAGCCCAGTGGGGACTGCTTTAGAGGCACTTGAGGAGGAGATCAGGGCCCTCAGGGAAGAGAATGAAAGACTGCAGGACCAGCAGAGTGTAGGATCTTCTGCAGCCAGTAAAGATCTTGAGTTAATCCCAAGTCAAGGCTTTACATAAGGAGAACACCAGGCTGCGCAAAATGGCAGTTAAAGGCAACTATCTCTTGTAGATAAAAATAGTGATTCTTTTAGATTGAATAAATCTCTGTCTCCTTATTTTTGGTGTTATTGTTAGAGATGTATCTGTGTCTACATTTTTAAGGGATATCTACTGATGTAGTATAGGGTTTCCTGTAGGAAAAATTTAGCCTAGGGCTAAACACTGTAGCGTCACTGAGGCAAAATTGGTCTGGCAGAAACCCTGTAATGCTTTCAGAATTCCTCACCAACACATTTTGCTGCACTTTGAGACACCAAAAAATTAGCGGAGGTGTATTTTGTTTTTTACATGTTATGTATTTACAACTTGTTTGGAGTCCTGTTGTGGTAAATTCGGTGGGCCATATTTTCCAGAAATTCCATCACTCTTAGCAGCTGTGAGGACCCTCATTTCAGACAAGATCACAGAGAGCTCAAGCAATGGAGGTGAAAGCGAATATGAGGCCAGTGTTGCTCTACCATCACCTCCTCAACCCACATCCCCCAAACCAACATCATTAAGTACATTTTTGTAATGGTCAATTAAAAACAAACATTCTGTCACTGGTGATTTTATTCTGGTTTGTCTTTCCTTCTTACAATTAATTAGGTGCCACTAGGGAATGATGACTCCACCAGAGTGTCTGCCCATTGTTGGGAGACTGCAAAAGCACAACCTACAGCGAAAGGAATGGCCCGCACCCTCCTGCTGGGCCTGTTCAGCATTGATGTCCTACTGAAGTCCAACCTGACGGGAGGGGTCAACAAGGTCGATCCATCTGCAGAGAGACGCCAGCCTCTGGACCCCAAGAAGCTTACAGCTTTACTCAGTAAGACAATAAGAATTTATTTTTAATGGATTAATATATTTTGCAAAGTTATTGTAAAGGGTAACAAACACTTTAGGACTGAAATGTACACAACTAATAGCGAAACAGATGGACGAATAAAAAGCTTTAACAGCTTTGATATTCTTTTAGATATAAAGCGATTTCTCTATGTAGTCAGAATACATCAAACATTTTTTAGCATTAAAATAGATCCCCTGTAGCAGCTTTAAAATCCCAGGACCAGCACCAATTCACCTCCCATAGGCATACGCTTGGCTACGGCAAAGTACAGTTGCTTTCACTGACCATAATACTTCCTGGAAAACAAAGTGGATACAGTAGTATAACCTTCTCGCTCTAAAAGCCCCTTGGAGAACATTCCTAACTCCTTCCTTGGTTCCTTGAGAAGCCAATTCTGATTTCAGACTGAACTATTTACAGGTAACCCACTGAAGAGCGAGGACTAGGCATATAAGAAAAATATGACCAGTATTAGGATACACCTCATCTTTTGCAACAATCAGAGGCTAACATTATGGATGTCTGTCTTATTTACAGATGCAGTTGTTCAGCAACACCCAGGGGCGAAGATTCCAGACATACGAACGGCCATAAACAAAAGGATCTGTGAGTTAAGACACCAGGAGAAGAAAAAGTCCATGGACAACTGAAGGACTGGCCAAGGCTGGCCAATCAGAGTGGGTCTTGATAAGTTAGCATGCGGGATCCATAACACTGCACTAAAGGATTGTTGTCCTGTTTTTTTCCACTGAGGGATTGTTCTGTTTTTGTTGCACTGAAGACTGTTTTATTTTATTACAATGAAGAACAGTTGTCCTTTGGGAAATGTTTTATTAATTCTTTTAAGTATTTTTGTTCATTTATAGTTGTTGTTGCCATTTATTGGATCACATAAAAATATAACATGTTTAAAAAATATATATATATATATAGCCTGGAACTAATTATGATATGGCATATATGGCACATCCCTACCAGCAAACCAGCTTGCCGTTTGCCGAGCACATTATGTACAGATAGAACCATGTGTTTCAGTCTTTCATTCTGTTTGTTCTCAGGTCACTGTCCCTTCAGCTGCTGCTTTTGAAATAAACCTCATTCAGTTAATGTGAACTATATTGATGTCTTATTCAATCTATTATATTTTAAAATATATGACAGACATTGTACATTAGATTATTTCATATTTACCATGTATACAATATATAATATGATAATTATATATAATATATTATGTAATATAAATCAATATATTTTTCAACATATTTAAGACATATGTTCCAATATAAATCTGATTATATTATCTTGTACATTGAGGTATATTATCTCATATATATTTACATATATATAATGCCTCTTCCAATATATAATTTCATATAATGTGGGATATATTTCAATATACATTACAATATATTAAATAGTATAATAATATGCATTTATTCAATATATGAAAACGGCAATAATTTCAGTATTGTCCCATATATTGCAATATATAACTTGCATATATATATATATATATATATATATATATATCATATGATATATTACTATGTAAATTTCACAATATATGGAGACACATGAAATATATTGTCACGTAATATATTGAGAAATATATTTTTGTTGCGTAAGGGACAATGGAATCGCAGATGATTACCACGTCACGTGCCTTCTCACAAAGAAGTAAAAAACAGTTCCAAGTGAAGATCTCAAACACTAGGGCTGTTGGAGGCAGAGAAGTTGTGGCTGAAAGATGTGTGTGTGTGAGGTTTTGGCCTGTGGCCTGACTCAAGTCTTCCACTGCTGGATCATCCAAGGACCGTGAAGTGTTGGCGCCAGTGTAAAGGATGTCTGGGATAATCAAGTTCCGGCATAGTTTCTGTACAAAGAAATCCACGGAATACAGAAAATCGAACTCATTACATACTTAACATAGACTTTTGAGCATTAGGCCACAATATTTCTAACAGCAATCACCATTTCTAACACTTCACTGACTATTCATGTAATACATCATATTAAAAATATGTTTAACAAAATAAAAGCATTACATCAGCTTTTGAAAGAATTATAAGCTGTATAACCAATGTGATCAGTTTGTATTTTTGAACTAAATTTTTTTAAATAAACACCTTCATATAATTTTACCATAGCCAATAAAATAAAAACTGTAAACCAATAAATAGTTCACTTGCCATACACTTTGACAACATCAGCAGTGTTAAATTACATTAAAGTAACACTAAAGCAATGCAAGACTGAAATAAATAAAAACACTATAATTACTAATTTCACCTGCAATTAAAAAACAAGAAAAAAGAACATTGTCAACATTTATTCACATTCATGCCATTTCAAACCCATTACAAAATATTAAGGTCAAATATGTTAACAAGACCACTTTGAAACATATGTTTTATGTTGATGTGTAACCAAACATTGTTACAAAAATGTAATATTGGTCTTTTTTGAAGAAAGCACTCATGTCTGATCATAAATGTAAAAATTATCCGCTGAAATACCATCAATAACCTTAATTAATTTAAAAATGTCTTAATTTCTGTAGGTTTATGGTATATATCTGTAGGTAAATCTCTTTTCTGAGTTTTTAAAGACAGTAACTTCAATACACAATGCTGTCCTGCAAAAAAAGTTTTGCAAGACATGACCTCACTTACCTTTTAGAGGATGAACAGAACGTGGAAGAGTTCTTCCTTCAATGCAGTTGATTGAAAGTGAACATTCAAAACAACATTGTCATTGCAATGGTAAAAGTCCCTGAGGAGACTGAAAGTCCATTGGAATCCTCTCCACAATCGTCCTAAAACAACAAGAAATTAACATAAATTATGTTCTGTCAGGACCACTATCGTCATATATGATTGACAATTAGCATACAATTTGGATTGGCGGTATGGTTCCGTTCTGGGCGAGAGCTCCCTGCGCATCCATGCAGCCTAGCATGGATAAGAGCAGGGAGAGCAGCAATAACCCCCCTTGGGGTAAACAGAACAGAACCAACATGAATGTATTGCAGATATCCTTAATTCAAGATTTTAAAGTACGACATAATTCGAGAATTTATTCTGATTCGAAGGGAATCAGAATGCCAAATCCTGACTGATGAGAGGAGGAGCTGGGGATGGAGGAGGGTAATTCGCTCCTGAGAAACGCGATAGTTGCGGATAATACTGAAGCAGCTTATATATGTATACGGTGATAGGCGTCGTATTCCTATAGGTAGATGTGGATCAGCTGATAGTCAGCTGATGCGAGCTTGACTAACGTGACCTGCCAGAACTAACGCTACGCTTGATTTCTGTCAGGACCACTATCGTCATATATGATTGACAATTAGCATACAATTTGGATTGGCGGTATGGTTCCGTTCTGGGCGAGAACTCCCTGCGCATCCATGCAGCCTAGCATGGATAAGAGCAGGGAGAGCAGCAATAACCCCCCAAAACACAACCATATGCCAATATCCCCCAAAACCAACTGACAGCGCAATCTGGATGCTTTATAGTTACGTGAGTGAGCCAGGGCAACAAGCATGTTGCCAATACCTGAAAAGCTTGAGCAACAGCATGTTACCAACAATACCGGAAAGCCTTAAGCAACAAGTATGTTGCCCTTACCTGGATGACCTAAACGAGTATGTTGCCAATAACCGCATAAGCCATAGCAACAAGCATGTTGTCAATACCCGAAATGCTTAGCAGTAAACATGCATATTGCAATGAATGACATACCACCTGAAATGAAAAAGTGAAAATTGTGATACCAAAAATGTATCAGCTGCTGCTTGTTGTATATCCGCAGTCCAGTTCCAGTTTTGTTGAGTGACGACTGTAAATGACATCATGACCTTGTTATACTTGGATGTAGTTTACTTCTGTAGAAAACAAGAAAAAAAAAAGAAAAAAAATGTTTTTGTTATTTGATTTTTAACATCTCCCCACACTGGAGCAAGCAAGACGCATTGCAACAAGCGTGTTTCTGTAGCCAATTTAACCATTGTACGGGATCTATTGGGGGAAGCTTACACCCCTAGCAGCAGCAACAACTGATACAACAAGCATATTGTGTAAATCGCAGAACCATTGCTAAAACTGGTGTAATTTGGCAGGGGAAGCATACACCCTACAGCAATAGCTCAGACTAGCAGCAACAACTGGTACAAAAAGCATGTTGTATAATCACAGAACCATTGCTAACACTAGTGTAGTTTGGCTGGGGAAGCATACACCCTACAGCAATAGCTCAGACTAGCAGCAACCAAACTGATACAACTAACATGTTGTATAACCATAGGACTAGTATTAAACCTAGTGTAGTCCGATCGGAGAAGCATACATTCTCTAGCTCGAGTCATATGCAGTGCGCAGCTAAGCTATGAATACAGTGTGCTTCCTCATTCATGAACATGATTCTTGCTCCCGTCCTACGGATTCCATCGGCTGTGGAGGTGAAGATGGCGACTCCCATGATTTCACACTCCTTTACAGGACCATCAAACTATGGTGTTGTTAGTGTTGAATACCAGACCCCTGCGGTGAATGTACTGTGTACCAAGTATGTTACTGATATCTAGATAGCTTTAGCCACAAGCATGTGGTAACTTTAAAGCAGCACGTTGCAATAATCGAATAGAATAAAGAACAAGCATTTTCTAATACAACCAGATAAGCATAAAACAACGCTTGAGCACTACGGCATGCGCTGAGGACAGTATGCGCTATAGCAGTGTTGCTGAAAAGACAGATATTGTTGATACCTGATAAGCTTAGCACAGCATGTGACACAATGACACCATATAAGCCTAAAACACGCCATGTTCCAAATAACGACTGGGCTAAATAACCTTAAAAGTTCAACAACCATGTTCCCAATAGCAACTAACAGCTTTTAATGCAAGCAGTTTTCAAATAGCCACTAGATAGGCCTAGCCTTAGAACAAGCAGTGTTTCAATAACTTTTATTTATTTATTTGTTTATTTTTTACTTAATATACACAGCTTAAATATAGAACCATGTTGAATGTCAGCCTATAAAAATGCAAGCTCTTAAAAAAAAAAAATATAAGAATGCATTCAAATGCAATCACGGTATACAATACACTGTAGCTTTAAGAACGACCTGTTTCCAAGAACTAGATAGACCAAGCGTGTCCGAAGTGACTCAACTGAATTGTGACTGTTTACGGTCTTTTTTAAAGCTGTGCCACAGCAGAATATTTCCGTTTGCACCATGAATTGTTAATTCATATCAAGCAGCTGCTTGAATCAAGCACAGCCTGTGCAACGCGATCAGTTGCCAATGACAACACATAGTAACGCACATAGCCAATATGATCGCGTAAGCCTAGCAAGAGCATTTTAATGAAAACGACTAAGTTAGATTAGCCCAAGCCACACGTATGGCATTAGCAACAAGCATGTTGCCAAAACCCTGATAGATTTTAGCAATGAGCAAAAAAGGACTTAGCTTTGTGAAGACTTTCAGAGATGAATGGAGAATGAATCACGTCGAGTCCTGTGTCAATAATGCAGCGATGCGAGCAGGCAACTTCCAAATCAGGCAACTTATGATCAATGCTGCAAATCTCGTGTTCAAGTTTAAGATGAATCTGAGGTGAAATCCTTGTGGGGAATGAATTCCTCTTGCTAAATTCCCGATTGCACAATTCCTTGTGAGATTATGTTGTTTGCCTGCCGAATTTCGCCATTTAATTCGCTCCTGAGAAACGCGATAGTTGCGGATAATACTGAAGCAGCTTATATATGTATACGGTGATAGGCGTCGTATTCCTATAGGTAGATGTGGATCAGCTGATAGTCAGCTGATGCGAGCTTGACTAACGTGACCTGCCAGAACTAACGCTACGCTTGATTTTTATTAACAAACTTCGGGAAGACCAGGTTCAAATAATCAACCCAATTCTCAATCAGTAATCAAATCAAAGACAAATACACAGCAGATCTTTGTTCATTTTTAGTTTATCAGCATCCCTCCTCCACCCCATCTCCTCACTTCTAGTTCCATCTACTCATACCACAACAGGGTGTAGTACTCTGGGTTCGGGCCTAACTCTACTGCCTAACAGCACACATAACCTTTTATTGTATTAATTTTATGTGGATGTGAACTCATGAATTTCTTTCTTATGTAAAGAAATACAAGTAGAATCAATTACCTAAACAAGAAACGTATGCACATAAATCACAATGTAGTGTAATTCATCAAAGCTAATTTCATAGTGTTGCCTTTACTTACTTGCTAAATGTAATTACAGCTTTTCTTCATTTTGCCATTATGCTGGACACCATTTTGTCAGATATGACATTGATTGCAGGATGACAAAAATGGCTTAAATTTTAATTGTTATAGCCTACATTAACATCTTTAAAAGACATTTTTACAAAAGAAAAAACAGATTAAATATATAACACATATGTACTTAATTCCATGCACTTAAACACTTCCAAAACTATATTTCCAAAATGAGAAAATGTTATATTTTCTCTATAAAAGATCAAACTCGCCATTCCAAAAAATAGACTACATTGTCACAGGTCGGGGTGGGCCGAGCCAGACTGCACCCACCCCTGGAAACCGGGTACCACCTCGAGGAACGTGTCAAGGACCAGACAGACAAGGGAATAAAGGAATAACAGGTTTCTTTATTAAGTTAAGAGCAGTAATTTGAAAGATCCTAATTAAAATCTTCTTGTCACCAGAGGGAATTCGATGGCCCCCTGGACCGTAGAGGGGAGAACGATCGTGGCGGCCCTGCAACTCGTTGGAGAGGGATCAGAGGGAAACTCACACCGTCTAGGTAGGTCACTGGGTAAGTACTCTTTACAGGACTCAAGAGGAAGTCGTGGTTATACGAACCCCATTCGGACTGGAACCAGGTAAGTACTCATGGGCGGGAATGGAACAAGTCCCGGATGCTGCCCCAGAGGTAAGTACCCAGGGAGCGGTTGCCTCAGCCTCGGACGAAGCACAGGGACACAGGTGGCGAGCGGACCGGGCCAGAAGAGGAAACAGGTAAGTATATCCTGGTAGGTGTCCTTTATGCCAGACCAAGTAGAACGGGGGCCTTTAGCCGGGACGTGAGGGAACCTTGGACAACAGGAAGACACTTTGATCGAGGCACGTGCCGCAGCTATTCCCTTTCCTTCTCAACAGGGGCAGCGGCTTGCAACGTAGGCATGGAGGGCTTCTCTCTTTCTGAACAGGGCGGAGGCCTTCAATGGGGCATGTGGGGACCACCAGGCGGGGAGGACACTTTGAGCGAGACGCTCCCCTTCGGCTGTGTACTGCAACAATACAACAGGGTTCAACGGTTCAACGGTATACAAGCACTCGACAGTGATACCTTCTCTCTTTCTGAACAGGGCGGAGGCCTTCAACGGGGCATATGGAGACCACCAGGCGGGGAGGACACTTTGAGCGAGACACTCCACTTCGGCTGTGCGCTGTAACCAGGTAGCAGGATTTAACTATTCAACAGCATATGAAACATTCAGTTGAAATACCTTCTCTCTTTCTGAACAAGGCGGAGGCCTTCAATGGGGCATGTGGGGACCACCAGACGGAAGAACACTTTGAGCGAGACGCTCCCCTTCGACTGTGTACTGCAACAATACAACAGGGTTCAACGGTTCAACGGTATACAAGCACTCGACAGTGATACCTTCTCTCTTTCTGAACAGGGCAGAGGCCTTCAATAGGGCATGTGGAGACCACCAGGCGGGGAGGACACTTTGAGCGAGACACTCCACTTCAGCTGTACACTGTAACAATGCAACAGGATTTAACCATTCAACAGTAGATGAAACATTCAGCTGCAATACCTCCTCTCGTTCTGAACAGGGCAGCGGCTTTCGATAGGAGCGTGTGGAGACCACCAGGCAGAGAGGATGCTTTAAGCGAGACACTCCGCTTCAGCTGTACACTGTAACAATGTAGCAGGGTTTAACAGTTCAACAGTAGATGAAACATTCAACATTAACAGAGCCGGGCTGTCTCAAAATGGTAAGTTGAGCACTCGATATATCAAAACCTTCCTTGGAGACAGCGGGTGAAAGACTGTAAGGAGAGAGTGCACAGCAGACTACTATTACTTCTCCACACGATGAACTTCACTCCATAACACAAACCGTGTGAATCGTCACTTCAGGCACTGCATTCCACTCACACACCGTGCATTCGGGCCAGCACTCACCCACCGGTCTTTCTCCCACCAGATCAACTCTCGTCTCTCGCAAGGGCTCAACTTCTCTCCAGAGACAGCAGAAGACGGGTGCAGCGATCGTCACATTCAGCGAGGAGCGGACAAAAGTTGGAGACAGATCAACAATTCACTCGGTGTACTAATTCACTCGGTGTACTAATTCACTCGTGCCACACACTTTCCAAACTCTCAACACCACTTCAGTGTTAGTGCATATAAACAACGAATCCAATACTCATCACTTTGCGTCTTTCCCACTGCTGACGATGTTCCTTGGGTTTTCGCTGACAAATACTTCACTCTCTTCTCTCTACTTCTCAACTTCGATCTTCGCCCGCTTCACAGCCCAGCCTCAATAAAAGAACAACCCGTCGACAAAAACACAGTATCTCACGGGAGGAGAACCACACGGACAGTCTGCTTCCTCTCTATTTTTAAAGCCCCATCTCAATACGTGTCCCTCTCACAACACTCTCTGTAATTACTCCACACCTGCTGCCAATCGGGCAATTGGCCTTGCTGCCATGGCAACAGATTCGCAGTGCAATAGAGACGGGTGTCCACTGGAGGTCTCCACAACAACACTGCATCACAAGGACTTTAGTCTTTTCTCAAATTTTTGTCACACCGTGACATACCCCCCTGCCAAAACGTTCTAGTCCCTAGAACGGGATCCGGACACCCAGTCTCCATACCTGGCTGGGGGTTGCCCCCGGTTCTCCCGTTGGGATCGCCTTGGCGAGGAGTTAGATTCCTCGGGCCTTGGCCCTATCCCCAGTCTCCGGGGGACCACAGCCCATCCCACCAAGGGGGGCATCCCCGCTGGTTCAATCGGGGGTCTCTCTACAGCTGGGTTGGGGTAATTTGGACAGGGGCGCATCAGGTTTCGGTGGAGCACCCGCTCTGGACCTTCTCTTCCTTCGGGACGGATGGCATACACAGGCTGATCGAGATGCGGCTGTCGTTGGACCACATACGGCCGGGGCTCCCACCGATCACTGAGTTTACCCTTTCCTTGTCGCCGGTTATCTCGCACCAGAACTCTTTCGCCAGGCAGTAGCGGTGCACTTCGAGCCGTACGGTCATACAACCTTTTGTTCTTGGCTGCGGCTTGATCAATTCGGTCCGAGACCCGTTCATAGGCCAGTTGAAGGCGTTGGTGGTGTCTGGTCACCCACCCCGTTACGCTGCCTCCCTCCTCAGCCGCCGCAGTCCCCAGCAGTAGGTCAACTGGTAGTCTCACATGCCTTCCGAACATCAGGTAAGTCGGTGCGTAACCGGTCGTGCTGTGAATGCTGTTATTATACGCCTGGACCATCGCCGGGAGGTTGTCAGCCCAATGCCCCTGTTGGTCGTCCTCCAAGGTCCCCAAGAGACCGAGCAGCGTCTGGTTAAACCTCTCGCACCCTCCATTCCCTTGAGGATGATAGGGCGTCGTATGGGTCTTCTTACATCCATACAGTTGGCACAACTCATGCACTACCCTGGATTCAAAATTTGGCCCTTGATCAGAGTGGAACACTTCGGGACACCCGAAGGGCTGGATGACGTACCTCCACAGGGCATTAGCGGTGGTGATGGCGGTTTGGTCCGGAGTTGGGATGGCCCAGGCATATTTAGTGAACAGGTCAGTGATCACTAGGATGTTTTGAATATGATCGACCGGCCGACCCAGCGTCAGGTAATCCATGGCGATGATATGCATCGGTGCTTTGGCTCGAATTGGGACTAATAGAGCTCGTGTCTCTTTCCTGGCTTTAAACAAGGTACAGCGCGGGCAGCCCTGCAGGTAAGCCCTCGTAGTCCCCTCCATCCCAGGCCAGTAGAAGTGGCGTCGCAAGAGTGCCGTCGTCCTCTCCTGCCCTTGATGACCAAGCCTGGTGTGATAAGCCTCCAGCAGAGCGTGACACCTCCCCTCGGGGACCACCACTTGACAGACCGGGTCCCCCGAGTGCGAGTCCTGGAGGGACCGACAGATCACCCCCTCCTTCAGGTGGAGCCTCTCCTTCTGGCCCAGCAGGCCTCTCACGATTCGGGTTTGAGCCCGGCGTTCCGCACCCTCCGGCCAATTGCCCTGTCCCAACCAGACCCAAACCAGTGACAGGTCCTCATCCTCACCCTGCAACATCCGCCAGCGCTGTGGGTCCCATCCCCAACTTGCGGGCGGCTCCTCCGGTGATTGTCCCGGTGCCTCCACAATGCCCACCATCATTCCCTCGTCGCGGTCTGCCTCAAGCATGGGTCTCGGATCCTCCGACCCTCCTTCGGGCCACCTAGACAGCACGTCAGCGTTGGTATGTTCCCTTCCTGGCCGGTACTGAAGCTGATAATCGAAATTGGCCAATTGCGCCACCCACCTCTGTTCCACCGCCCCCAGCTTGGCGGTTTGCAGGTGCACCAGCGGATTGTTGTCGGTCACCACGGTTACCTTTGCTCCCCATAGGTAGTCTTTGAACTTCTCACTGAGCGCCCACTTCATGGCCAGTAACTCGAGCTTGAAGGAACTATAGTTGGCATCGTTCCTCTCCGCGGGATGTAGACTCCGACTAGCATAGGCGATAACTCTCTCTTCCTCCTGTTGTTTCTGAGCTAAGACAGCCCCCAAGCCCAGATGGCTAGCGTCAGTGTAAAGAACGAAGGGCTGTGTGAAGTCAGCGTATGCCAGAATGGGTGCTTGCAACAACTCCTGCTTGAGCCTCTGAAAGGCGGTCTCGCATGCCAGATCCCACTGAATCGTTGGGGACCCTCGGCCCCGGGCGTGTCCCGTTCCACCCAGCAGCTGGTTCATGGGTTTGGCGATCTTAGAGAAATCTTTAATAAATCGCCTGTAGTACCCTACAAAGCCGAGGAAGGATCGAACCTGGCGCACGGTCTTTGGGGCAGCCCACCCCTGCACAGCCGACACCTTCTCTGGGTCCACAGCGATTCCTGCAGCGCTCACAATATGGCCCAGGAACTTGACCTTCTGGAAAAGTTGGCATTTATCCGGTTGGAGCTTCAGCCCGTATTTCTCGAGAGAGCGGAACACCTGCTCAAGGTGCTGAAGGTGAGACTCAAAGTCGGGGGAATAGATAATCACGTCATCCAGGTACACAAGAGTGGTATCCATCAACTGGCCCCCTAAACAGCGCTGCATTAGCCGTTGGAACGTAGCAGGGGCGTTGCAGAGGCCGAACGGCATCCGGTCCCACTCATATAACCCAAAGGGGGTCGTGAAAGCCGTCTTCTCCCGGTCCCGCTCATCCACCTGTACCTGCCAATATCCGCTCGCCAAGTCTAGTGTGGAATACCAGGCCGCCCGTGTGAGACTCGTAAGGGAATCCTCAACTCGAGGCAATGGAAAAGCATCCCGCTTCGTCACTCGATTCAACCTCCGATAATCCACACAGAATCTCCATGCACCTGTCTTCCTCACCAGAACGATCGGGGCCGCCCAAGGGCTGCTACTCTCGCGGATGATCCCTTTATCCAGCATCCCTCGCAGAAGAGCACGAACCTCAGAGTATAATGTCGGGGGTACCGGTCGGTAGCGCTCTCTACTAGGCATAGCTTCTCCAGTGGGAATTTGATGTTTCACGATGCTAGTACACCCATAGTCCTCGTCATGGGTGGAGAACAACTGTGGCCACTTCGATAGGAAAGCCTCGAGTCGTCTTGTCTGATCCTCCTCCAGCCCTTCTCCCCGTAGGGACTCACCTCCGAGGTGAGCCGGTAGTCCTTCTCCAGCCTCTCTTCTGTGCATCCCTGTCTGCGCCAAAGCAACCTCCACTACGGTTGGGCCTACTTGGTTGAACTTGACTCCTCCTGGCTCTTGCACTTGCTGGGGTTTCACCGAGGTAACTCGGGCCAGACACTGATGACGATACAGTTGGATCGGAAAAGGATTCGTATTTCGGACTCTCACCCGGATTCGACCTCCTTGGGCGGATGCCAGCCCTCTGGCCACCTCCACCTTAGGACCATCGTTGTGCGGTTCCACCAGCACCCACTCTTCCGGGTGGTAAAGTCTAGGGGGCACCCTGACCCAGACATCGCCTCGCTTCGAGCCGGGATGGACAAAGCATAGCGGCAAGCCACTCTTCCAGTGCTCTCCCGGTCCTCCTGCTGTTCGGTCAGGCAAACTCGGCAACAGTCAGCTCTAATGCGCTCCCATTCTCTGCCCTCAGGTGTCGCAGTTGCTCGGGCCGGCCTACTCCGGAACAGCTCCTCCCAGCATTCGGAAATGACATTCATGCCCAGCAGGGCGCGATGAGACCCCAGACACGCGTCACGAACCACCACCACTCCCTTCTGGGGTACAACCATACCATGAATTTCTAGGTCTGTCACCACGTATCCCACGTACGGGATGTCGAGACCATTTGCCCCTCGTAGAGTTAACCAGGGGGCTTCAGTCGTCGGCCGGCCCTGGGTGCCGAATAGTTCCTGGACTAGGCTCTCCGCGAACAGAGTGACTTGCGACCCCGTGTCCAACAGACACTGCACCTTCTGGCCATTGACTTGAACCATGGTGACCGGACAACGGCCCACCAGGCGTTCCTTAGACAGTTTGGAAGACGAAGGGTCTAAAAAGGGGGTCCCGACCACTTGACCCACAGTGGCCGGAGACTCTAAAAACCCCCTTGCGAAGCGCGTCTGGAGGGGCACTGACGAATGTAATGGCCGGCTTCTCCACAACCGTTACAGATAGGACGCCCCTGTTCGTCCCACTGGAATCGGGGACCCATGGATCGGGTGAAACGACGCTCTGGGGGGTGACTCCCGTCAGAGTAGGCTCGCTCCCGCGGTGAAGGAAGTGAATGGAGGCGTCCTCGGCGGAGTTCTTCGATGACAGATTTGGACAGATCAGACATTTGTTCACGGATATCCCTTTTCAATTCTTCCCGGAGGGCATGCTTCCAATCGGAAGTAACAGGGGCCGAAGGCCCACTAACAGCGTTCGCAGCCAGACAGCTGGGAGGATCCACACCTTCGGTGTGATCACGCTCGAGGGCTAGAGCCTCTCGCCGCAGTTCTTCGAACGTGAGATCAGGATTCCGTCTCAGTTGCACCCGCAGACTCTGACGCACGGGGCCCTCCCATAATCCTAACAGAAACTGATCTCGCAATAGGGTTTCCTCGTCCCCCAGGCCGTGATCCTGTCTTCCCCTTAGCCTGGTAAACTGTTCCCTCAGTTGCAACGCGAATGGCCGAACGGTTTGTCGAGGCCCTTGCCTACAATTAAAGAATTGCGTTCTCAGGACAGCTACCGGGGTGGTGTCTCCGTATTGTACCGTGAGGAAATCAAAGATGGCTCGGACTGTGGTTCGGGTTGCTTCCGGCGCTGCCTGTACTTCTCTTCTTGCTTCTCCCTCCAACGAATTTAACACGAACTGTACCTTCTGAAGGGCATTTAGCCCTTGAAGCCCTGCCAGGTATTCAACCTGGGTCTTCCATGCTGACAGGCTCAATTCTGACCCCGGACCTCCGTACTTCTGGGCCCACGGGGCCCCCATAAAGAAAGGCATAACCGGCTGTCGGGCCACTGGCTCTTCTTCTTCTGCCATTTAGGTCCTTGATCGCTCCACTCGAGGTGGTAATCCTGCCGACTACGCCAAGTTCTGTCACAGGTCGGGGTGGGCCGAGCCAGACTGCACCCACCCCTGGAAACCGGGTACCACCTTGAGGAACGTGTCAAGGACCAGACAGACAAGGGAATAAAGGAATAACAGGTTTCTTTATTAAGTTAAGAGCAGTAATTTGAAAGATCCTAATTAAAATCGAATTCCCTCTGGTGACAAGAAGAAGATGGCCCCCTGGACCGTAGAGGGGAGAACGATCGTGGCGGCCCTGCAACTCGTTGGAGAGGGATCAGAGGGAAACTCACACCGTCTAGGTAGGTCACTGGGTAAGTACTCTTTACAGGACTCAAGAGGAAGTCGTGGTTATACGGACCCCATTCGGACTGGAACCAGGTAAGTACTCATGGGCGGGAATGGAACAAGTCCCGGATGCTGCCCCAGAGGTAAGTACCCAGGGAGCGGTTGCCTCAGCCTCGGACGAAGCACAGGGACACAGGTGGCGAGCGGACCGGGCCAGAAGAGGAAACAGGTAAGTATATCCCGGTAGGTGTCCTTTATGCCAGACCAAGTAGAACGGGGGCCTTTAGCCGGGACGTGAGGGAACCTTGGACAACAGGAAGACACTTTGATCGAGGCACGTGCCACAGCTATTCCCTTTCCTTCTCAACAGGGGCAGCGGCTTGCAACGTAGGCATGGAGGGCTTCTCTCTTTCTGAACAGGGCGGAGGCCTTCAATGGGGCATGTGGGGACCACCAGGCGGACGAACACTTTGAGCGAGACGCTCCCCTTCGGCTGTGTACTGCAACAATACAACAGGGTTCAACGGTTCAACGGTATACAAGCACTCGACAGTGATACCTTCTCTCTTTCTGAACAGGGCGGAGGCCTTCAATGGGGCATATGGAGACCACCAGGCGGGGAGGACACTTTGAGCGAGACACTCCACTTCGGCTGTGCGCTGTAACCAGGTAGCAGGATTTAACTATTCAACAGCATATGAAACATTCAGTTGAAATACCTTCTCTCTTTCTGAACAAGGCGGAGGCCTTCAATGGGGCATGTGGGGACCACCAGACGGAAGAACACTTTGAGCGAGACGCTCCCCTTCGACTGTGTACTGCAACAATACAACAGGGTTCAACGGTATACAAGCACTCGACAGTAATACCTTCTCTCTTTCTGAACAGGGCAGAGGCCTTCAATAGGGCATGTGGAGACCACCAGGCGGGGAGGACACTTTGAGCGAGACACTCCACTTCGGCTGTGCGCTGCAACCAGGTAGCAGGGTTTAACTATTCAACAGCATATGAAACATTCAGTTGAAATACCTTCTCTCTTTCTGAACAGGGCGGAAGCTTTCGATGGGGCGTGTGAAGACCACCAAGCGGGGAGGATGCTTTAAGCGAGACACTTCACTTCAGCTGTACACTGTAACAATGCAACAGGATTTAACCATTCAACAGTAGATGAAACATTCAGCTGCAATACCTCCTCTCGTTCTGAACAGGGCAGCGGCTTTCGATAGGAGCATGTGGAGACCACCAGGCAGAGAGGATGCTTTAAGCGAGACACTCCGCTTCAGCTGTACACTGTAACAATGCAGCAGGGTTTAACAGTTCAACAGTAGATGAAACATTCAGCTGAAATACCTCCTCTCGTTCTGAACAGGGCAGCGGCTTTCGATAGGAGCGTGTGGAGACCACCAGGCAGAGAGGATGCTTTAAGCGAGACACTCCGCTTCAGCTGTACACTGTAACAATGTAGCAGGGTTTAACAGTTCAACAGCATATAAAACATTCAACATTAACAGAGCCGGGCTGTCTCAAAATGGTAAGTTGGGCACTCGATATATCAAAACCTTCCTTGGAGACAGCGGGTGAAAGACTGTAAGGAGAGAGTGCACAGCAGACTACTATTACTTCTCCACACGATGAACTTCACTCCATAACACAAACCGTGTGAATCGTCACTTCAGGCACTGCATTCCACTCGCACACCGTGCATTCGGGCCAGCACTCACCCACCGGTCTTTCTCCCACCAGATCAACTCTCGTCTCTCGCAAGGGCTCAACTTCTCTCCAGAGACAGCAGAAGACGGGTGCAGCGATCGTCACATTCAGCGAGGAGCAGACAAAAGTTGGAGACAGATCAACAATTCACTCGGTGTACTAATTCACTCGTGCCACACACTTTCCAAACTCTCAACACCACTTCAGTGTTAGTGCATATAAACAACGAATCCAATACTCATCACTTTGCGTCTTTCCCACTGCTGACGATGTTCCTTGGGTTTTCGCTGACAAATACTTCACTCTCTTCTCTCTACTTCTCAACTTCGATCTTCGCCCGCTTCACAGCCCAGCCTCAATAAAAGAACAACCCGTCGACAAAAACACAGTATCTCACGGGAGGAGAACCACACGACAGTCTGCTTCCTCTCTATTTTTAAAGCCCCATCTCAATACGTGTCCCTCTCACAACACTCTCTGTAATTACTCCACACCTGCTGTCAATCGGGCAATTGGCCTTGCTGCCATGGCAACAGATTTGCAGTGCAATAGAGACGGGTGTCCACTGGAGGTCTCCACAACAACACTGCATCACAAGGACTTTAGTCTTTTCTCTAATTTTTGTCACACCGTGACAACATCAAGATATTCTATGATTTCATCAATAGGTTTTTTTCCACAGGATCAAATCCCTACTCTGCAGTTTGATGAAGTCATTAATCAGACATCTGCGGACCAGCACTGAACATTTTGTCTCTCTAATCAAGATTCAACTTACCAATTTAATAGTAAAAACTCTCCAAGACAAAAACAAAAGGAATAGACTACAGATAAGGAAGACATCCAAAATGTGTACGCTACTTTAGCACATAGTCCAACACCAGACTTAACAACCATTGTCATCCAGCAATAAAAAATGTTTCAAAACTTTGACGTTAATAGGCCTACTGTAGAAAACATCATTTTATACAAAGATTTAAGCAAACTCAAAAGCTTCTCGTGGCACTGTCGTAAACATCCAAACATCTCGTATATCTGGGCCCTATGTATCTGGGCAACACTAATATATCGTCTGTTCGACCTTATTATGCGTTCGACACGGTTCAAAGTATCGCTCTTTAGTTCCGCATTTGGTAGGCTACGTTATTCTGTGGTGCAAACCTGCATAACAAAAGTATCAATACACCTATCAATAGGATAATTCAGAAGTTCAAATAAAGTTCAATCCTCTCAACAAAGTCAAACACAAAACTAATTAAACACTTACCTTTTTCACCATCAGTAATAATTTATTTATTTGTGCAATTTATTTAAGTTTTCATAATAAACTTAAACTTTCATAAACTTAGCATGGCTATACCTGAATCCTAAATCACACACTAAACCCTTATTCACTATTCCCGGGCCGTTACTTGATTAATATTCAATAGCAAGAATGAATGAAAATAAGTGACCGAATTTAGACAACCGCTGAGAGCGTAGCTAACATCTCTCATGTTATTGCAGTGCAATGTGAGATTAAGTACACTCAATAACGTCCACTATGATTGCACACACCAAATAGTTGTCCTCTGAAAAATCGCCATATTATAGAGGACATAAAAGACGATTTCAAACTCAGAAAATAATTTAGTCTAACAAATGTTTAACCTACTTTTCTTCCACATCAAACGATACTGCACAAAGTGGTTTTTACATCAAAGAAAGTGTCACGGGTGACAAAATGCTGGGAAAAGCGGAACCTTTGTTTTCTTTTCATGTTCCCCGAGGGGAATTATTTTGGTGTAACGCCTCACTCCGGTTCCGGGTGTAGCGGAGATATTGTCCAAACTAATTACCGCCGATGCACGACAGGTGTGAGGCAGAGAGGAGCGGTGTTTACACAGGCTTTCCGCTTCACAAGAGGAGGATAAAAGAGCCACTCGAAGTCGAGTTGAGGTCAAGGTTGGAACTGGTAAAAGTCAATCGGTGTTCAGTTGATCAGTTGTTTTGGCTGGGTCTCAGTCGTTGTGTTTTGGGGTAGAAGATCTCCTGTTTGAGTGCTTACATTTGATGCTGTGATCCTGGAAATTTGTGTAAGTGAAGAACTGTTATTGGAGTCTGTCGTTTAGAACTGCTTGTGGAATACTACTGGATTGAACTGCTGCTTGGATCTGCGCTGGAAGAGGAAGGGAGAAAGATAAGTGAATTAATTTCATCATTGAATCAAATGTAAAGCTTGAAGAAAAGACTGTGAATGTGAAATTTACTGTTGAGGAGGACATCTGTTTCAGATACATTGGAGAGGAATTGAGAGTTGAATATTCCCGTTGAAATGCATGGATGAAGCGAGGCTTCTGATCAGCCCTACTGTGTGAGTGATTTGCAGTTGTTTGCCTTACCTGATGCACGTCGAATTAATGCTGTGGATTTGTAGTGAACACGAGTGCTGTGTGCTATGCTGAGAAGAGTCTTCCAACGCCTGCTTTCATTCTTGTGAGATGATCTACTGGTCTCCATCTAAATCCCAGAACGATACAACTGAACTGTACAAGTCTCGTGAAGAACCGTATGGCTGTGGAAAAGTCTGAATCGTTATACTTACTGACCGAGCTCTGAAGATGTACAACATCGCTGTCCTGCAGAGGTGCAGCAACGCTGTGAAGTGAGTTTTAAAGTCACAATTCCCCTCTCACGTCCTGATAAGAGAAGCTGCTGTTAAGAGAAGAAACCTTACCTGTTACCTACCGTCTGAGTCCTGCAGATGTGCAGCGACGCTGTGAAGTGAGTTTTAAAGTCACAATTCCCCTCTCACGTCCTGATAAGAGAAGCTGCTGTTAAGAGAAGAAACCTTACCTGTTACCTACCGTCTGAGTCCTGCAGATGTGCAGCGACGCTGTGAAGTAAGTTTTAGAGTCACTGTCCCACCATTGTGCCCGACGACGTATCTGATACTGAGAAGAATACATTACCTGTTACTTACTGTCTGAGTCCGGTAGATGTGCAGCAATGCTGTGAAGTAAGCTTTTAGAGTCACTGTCCCACCATTGTGCCCGACGACGTATCTGATACTGAGAAGAATACATTACCTGTTACTTACTGTCTGAGTCCGGTAGATGTGCAGCAATGCTGTGAAGTAAGCTTTTAAAGTCACTGTCCCACCATTGTGCCTGACGACGTATCTGATACTGAGAAGAATACATTACCTGTTACTTACTGTCTGAGTCCTGTAGATGTGCAGCAACGCTGTGAAGTAAGCTTTTAGAGTCACTATCGCACTATTGTGTCCCGAAGGCAGTGAAGAATCGATCCAGCGGCTACTCCGGTCAAATAGCCCTAGAAGAGGAGAGTTGCTTATTCTTTTCTCAAGTTGATTGCTATTCAATAAAGATTGTTACTTTTGAACTCAATTACTTGCCTCCTCTTTTGTCCATCTGTTGCGTGCCTGTGGTGTTGGCTCCTCACGGTGGTGTCTGGTCATCCGAGTCCGCCCCGGCCTGCACCGGTGACAAAAGCTATGGAATCGAATTGGTACTTCCATGTTAATGCACATTCATATAAAATAACATAATTTCATGTACCTTTACATTTGTAATGAACATTTCTCTTATGTCTTACAATCTATTAATAAAAACTACACCAATGTGGGACAAATTAGCCGTCTAGACAATTGAACCCGTGACAAGTGCATGACAGCCATATAGATACATTTGTAACTATTGATGTCTGCAAACGCCCTTAGAAAAAAGTATCACACCTGCTACACGAACTAATTAACTCTACAAATACATCTGCACATGTCAAACTACACAAGTTTATTTCTGCATCGAATCTATTTAAAGTACCCTAAAGTTAATAAACACAATATTGTTACATTTTTCATAGAATTCATTAAAACGTCCTTATAAAAAGTTACACAAAATCTAAAACATTTTTAAAACAAAGTAAGCCTAATAAATAAACAACATAACTACATTAATTTTTTTTTTGGTAATCAAATAAACTCTGATGATCCAGACCTAGCATTTCCAACATTTTCCATACATTTAATACAATGACATTATTTGGTCATAAAAAATCTATTATACACAATATAAGTCAAATATAATTTTGCAAGATTTCTATCTTGCAATAGCCGAAGTAACTTCATAACAATAAAGATTGCAACGTTAATTTTTTTTTTAACATAGGCTACAGGTATTTCTTTATGTTAACATATTCACACAATATGTAAAAACATATTACATTAAAATTATACTGTTAATCTATACATAAAAGTACAGCCTACTTATACTATGTTTGACTTTGCCATCACTGTCCTTTAATTGAACTCTTGTGCACTTGACATGTATCTTTCATACCTAATTGGTCTGTCTAGCCTTGTCTGATTTCTAATGGTCGTAGGTTATAAAAGTGTGTGAAATTCACCTTGTATCACATTCGGCTACTGACAAGTCATCATGGCATCTGGACCAAAGAAAGTTAAGCTGGACGACGAAGACAGTATAACCGGATACATTTACATTACATTTACATTTATGCATTTGGCAGACGCTTTTATCCAAAGCGACTTAAGGGCCGTACACACCGGGACGAATATCGGCGCGCGTTATTCGCCAGCGTTTTTCAACGCGTTTTTTGTGTTCACACCCAAGCGATTTTCGCTGACGATGAGCCGAGTGAACATGCAAATTCATTCCCTGACATTAGATGGCGCTTAATGTAAAACAGAAATACAATACCACTCCATAACAGTATATACTCTGCAATACCACGCCATAACAGTTCTCTTTTATCAAGATTTTTGTAGTCGCTGTCGCGTTTGTCATATAGTTCTTTATTCCGACACCAACGAGACCAGCAGCTCTACATTCATCTTGCCTTGCATCTTCCTCGTCTTATTTCTTCCCGGCAGTGTCTGTCTATGGGCAGTGTAGACGCTACTTGGCGTATATCTTCTTCGCTGTTATGTATGTGTGCTCGGCAAGACCGTTTTGTGTTTGAGCGCCCCCAAGTTGTGTTTTACTGTAACTTCAGAAGCTCCAGACACGTGAGCAAAAGCGCCAATCTCATTGGTCGGACAGTTTTTGACGCGGTGCGTCAAACCAAAAAAAACGAACCCGAGGCGTTTAAAAAAAAAAATTACGCTTTTACGTGTGCCGTTTTTCGCGTCGGTGTGCACACTCACATTGGCGCCCTTTGTTTAGTCACGAGACGTTAAACGTTGGCGAATATCGCTCGCGAAATTCGTCCCGGTGTGTACGGGCCTTTACATTGCGTTATCCTATACATTTATACATAGGTATGTACAATCCCCTGGGATCGAACCCACAACCTTGCGTCGTTAACGCAATGCTCTTACCACTGAGCTACAGGAAAACAGGATACTTGCACAATGTGTCTATAGTTAACAGTTATAGTTAACTGTTTCTGACTACTACCAAGGAAACTGAAATCAAAGAAATTCCATCTTTGGCTGGACTTGGTGACATAGCTCCATATGAAAAAAAGGAACAACCAATAACATCTGTGACCGGTGTCATTAACCGCGCTGAGGTCGCTGTGTCCCGCAGCTGCGGGAACTGCAAATTTTGGCAAACGGAGTTTACTCCGAAACAAAAATTCCATCGCTGCCAAAAATGCAAAATGCTCCAAAAATCGACAATTTACAAGTCCACTACCACCGCACACATCACTCTCTTCGGAGATTTCGGGGAGACTAACTATACCATTCACAATTCTGTCCTGCAAGATTTTTTGGCGACCCATGACCTTACTTCTCTTTTAGAAGATGGGCAGTACGTGGAAGAGTACTTCCTCGAATGCGGTACATTAAAAGTCAACATTCAAAACAACATTGTCGTTCATATGGTAAAAGGTTGAAATTCCACTGGAATCCTCTCCACCGTCAGCCACAGACTACGCACCTGCAGCCACGGACTCTCCACCGTCAGCCACGGACTCCGCACCTGCAGCCACGGACTCCGCACCTGCAGCCACGGACTCCGCACCTGCAGCCACGGACTCCGCACCTGCAGCCACGGACTCTCCACCGTCAGCCACGGACTCTCCACCGTCAGCCACGGACTCCGCACCTGCAGCCACGGACTCTCCACCGTCAGCCACGGACTCTCCACCGTCAGCCACGTACTCCGCACCTGCAGCCACGGACTCTCCACCGTCAGCCACGGACTCTCCACCGTCAGCCACGGACTCCGCACCGTCAGCCACGGACTCTCCACCGTCAGCCACGGACTCCGCACCTGCAGCCACGGACTCTCCTCCGTCAGCCACGGACTCTCCACCGTCAGCCACAGACTCTGCACCTGCAGCCACGGACTCTCCACCGTCAGCCACGGACTCCGCGCCTGCAGCTGGAATGCCTGCAGAAGGTATTACGAAGTAGCCTTCTTTAGGCTATGTTAAACGTTTATGTTAAATAGGTTCATCTTAAAACAAAAGTTTAATTGGTTAAATTAATGTAAATAAATGTTTAAATGTTAATGTTAAATTTACTACTTTTCTAATACTATTTGATATTTAGCTAAATAAAGTTTGACAAGTAAGCTAGGCCTATTTCTTTTTTGTTGTTGTATTTCAAATAGCCTATAGTTTTTTGTTATTTCAGTCAGGACCACTTGAGTCAAAAATACAGACATTGTCAAATATAAAAAAAAAATTTTTTAATTTGCATTATTGTTAAAGTTACATTTGGCGATATGGCTCTGTTCTGAGTTACCCATCATTTTCATGAGCTCCATGAAAGCTAGTCAGGGAACAGCAGCAGTTTCTGGGGACATCTCCCATTAAACTGGGAAAGCAGCAAAACAAATCCCCCATTGAGAACAGAGCATGCATCAATGACAACAGAATGACACTGATTAAGTTAAACAGAAGTTAAAGGAGGAGCTAGGGGAGGAGGTGGGTTGCAAGCAATGCAGTGGAAGCAGCCAAGCAGGCACACTGAAGAATGACTTTAAATACGGCGCCCTGTTTGATAGGGACCAATTGAGTGCTTAGAAATCAGATCAGCTGTTAGGTCTGGATAGGTATCAGCTGATAGCTGAGCTTGACTACGCGGCCTGCCTGAACTGACGCTGAACGCTATATTTCAGTCAGGACCACTTGAGTCAAAAATACAGACATTGTCAAATATAAAACATTTTTTTTTTAATTTGCATTATTGTTAAAGTTACATTTGGCGGTATGGCTCTGTTCTGAGTTACCCATCATTTTCATGAGCTCCATGAAAGCTAGTCAGGGAACAGCAGCAGTTTCTGGGGACATCTCCCATTAAACTGGGAAAGCAGCAAAACAAATCCCCCCAAACAGACCATACCAGGCAATCATCCCTGGCTCTTCTTGCTAATTGAAGAGCCAGTAGAGGATTAAATGAGCGTTTCAAAAAGCCAATTTATTTAGTTGAAAAGAATGACCCAATAGATCTACGTGAAGCTAGCAAGAGGAATGAAGCTAGAACTAAAAAAAAAATAAAAAAAAAAATAATAATAATAATAATAAAGCCCATTAGTACTTGAAGCAATGTTTATTTCAACTACAGATCACAAGCATCACTCATAGCTTTCTGAGCCTCAAGGATGGCTCGAGTATCTGGCCGGAGGTACCGTTCATAAGCTGCCGAAGACCATCTCCCCATAGCTTTTAGGGTAGAAACGGGAGTAGAGGAAGCTGCTGTTGTAGCCGCCCCTATGCGCAATGAATGAGCCGAATAACGCTCTGGGGGAAGCCCGCAGTATTCACAAAGCAGGTGGAAACGGGATGCAAACCAAGCTCTAGACATAGACTTTCCCTCCTCCGTTGTAAATAATGGATCCTCCGGACGAGCTTGTGAACGACTCCTCAGATAAGCCAACATAGATGAGAGAGGACAAAAAGCAGAGTTAGTTTCAGAAACATAAACAAAAGATCCTTCTCTATTTCTATCGGTTTTTGAGTGTTTTAGAAATAGGGTGAAGTGGTGAGGAAAAATTGAAACATCAGATATAGTGAGGTCATGTGCCGGATTAAAGGAACCTGTGCGTGTTGAAAACTCGCCACCTCTGAGAAAGCCATAGAAAGCCGTAAGCAAAACAGATTCTAACAACATATCAGAATAAATCCCAAAGCATCCCTCTCTCAGACGTGATATAAATTTAAGAAGTGGAAGTGTGAGAGGGAGACGATGATCATTGCCTTTTGGTTTCTCTTTTTTAAGTCCATTAAGCAGGAGACGAATTGATGAATTTTCGAGCAAGCTGATGGTGGATGGATCCAAGCAGCGCAGGTGGAATTGAATGCCGGCGATTTTGCTTTTGATGGATGAAGGCTGCATTTTTTGGGACTCAAAACAGTGTACTATAAAAGCACTAACATATGAAACATTGACAGGAAATACATCTACAGAGAAGGTGGCACAGAAAGAACAAAAATGAGACCAAGCAGTGTCGTACATTTTTAATGTTGATGTTGCTAGACCACTGCGCATGTACTTTGCTGCTGAATGTAAATAAGATTGAAAGGTCATGTCTAATCTATCACAGTTTGGCTGAAAGGAGGGCACACCAAGCTGGCTAACGCTGAACCTGGACACAGGAGGTGGAATTTCTGAAATTCAAATCGAGAAAGAGAATCAGCAATTTGATTGTTTAAGCCTGGAATATGAGCAGCACGAAAAATGAAGTTATTCATGACCGATAACCAAGTAAGGCGCCTTGCGAATCTGTTAATAAATGGAACTGATGAGCGACCTTTGTTAATAATATTAACAGTTGCTTCATTGTCGCAAAAAAACAGAATTTGTTTTCTAGACCATTGTTTGCCCCACAAAATACAAGCTATCACTATGGGATATAATTCCAACAGAGCGGTGGACATGTTATTATCAGGCACGGATAGCAGCTCCTTTGGCCATTTACTAGCAAACCAATGACCATTAAAAACCCCCCCAAAACCGACAGAAGGCGCAGCATCTGTATACAATTTAAGGGCTGCAGAAGACTCTAGATCATCATAATGAAAAAAGGAAATGCCATTCCAATTTTTAAGGAGCAAAGACCAGAACCTGAGATCGGATCTGCAGCCTTCATCTAAGGTAACTATGTCCTTAAGATCTTTAACTGATTTGGATAGATTGAGGAGTCTGGCAATAAAAGACCTGCCTTGTGGAATTATACGCATCGCGAAATTAAGATGGCCTAGTAGAGAAAGCAAATCTCTTTTTGAAAAAGAAATTGACGTCTGAGCATTTCTCATGATTTCTCTAATGCGATTTAATTTCTCAAGGGGCAACGAGGCTTGCATCAAGTTAGAATCTAATGTAATGCCTAAAAACTCAATAACTTTAAGAGGGCCTAAAGTTTTTTCCTCCGAAAGGGGAACACCTAATTCGGTGAAAGTGTGTTTTAACGCCGAAATGCATCTTTCTGGCTTTGCATTTTTATGATCCACAAGCAGAAAATCGTCTAAAAGATGGAGCACGTGCGGTAATTTGCAGTTATTAAGAAGAATCCAACATAGTGCCTCTGATAGTGTATCAAATATTTTTGGACTACTGCGACAGCCGAAAGTGAGCCTGACCGAAAAATATAATTTTTCCCTCCATTTAACGCCAAATAAATGCTACTGCGATGGATGTAAAGGCATGACTTTGAAGGCGTCTGAAATATCTGCCTTTGCGAGCCATGCACCCCTACCTGCTATTTTAATGAATTTAATTGCATCATCAACAGTTGCGTAAAACAGAGAAAACGGAGCTAGAGGAATAAGACTATTGATACTTTGAGCAGCGTCATTATGGGGGGCAGACAAGTCAATAATTAAGCGCTTCTTCCCTGAATATTTTCGGGTAGCAATCCCTATAGGATTAATCCGACAAGTTGAGAAAGGAGACTTATAAAAAGGCCCAATCATGAATCCTTTCTTAACTTCCTTTTCCAACAAAGAATCGACAATTTCAGGTTCCTTAACAGCAGAAAGCAAATTATTACAGAAAAAATAATGATTTGGCAACCATAATAATCCTGCAAAAAAACCTTGGATAAGTCCCGTTAATAAATAATTGACGAAGCAGCGGTTAGGATGATTTTTCAGTGCCTGTCCCAGCTTTGGAACATTAATTGGGGTTGATGGCTTTATTTCTTTTTCTCCTTTTTCATAAAGCGGGTTCGTCTTGGGCACACCGATTTTGGGTGGCTGTCCCCGCAGTAACTACAAGCATGAACATATTTACAATTATAGAACTTGCAAACATTTTCATTAAAATTATAGCACAATGGAGTAGCAAATGGTGTTACCTTTGTGTCAACAGTTTGAAAGCCAGGCTTAGAGGGAGGAGGAGACACCGATTTTGGGCATAGATTGAGAGTGTGAGAATGAGAGCCACAAATTTAGCAGGAGAGAGCTTGATGACCAGTGAAATGTCTGCTTATGAGGGTCAAGTCGACTACTGACCAGTCCAGTCTCTGATTAAAACGTTGAATAAACATAGCAGCTTTTGCAGAGAATGATTTGTGATAGTCGTAGAAGAGAGTTCCTCCATAAGTCAAAGCCAAGTCAGAAATAATTGCTAAATATGTGTCCAGTTCAGCTCTACGAGACGGATAGATTTCACATATGACATCTCTGAAAACCCCAAATGCCACGTTAAATTCAGCTAGTGTTAACATTTTTGAAAGCCGGGGATCGCTATCTTTAAGCATAACAGACACATCGCTGCAATCAACAACACGCTTCTCACTCATTTCTGAGCACAGCAATATTTTCACAAGATTGACATCATTACCTGCGATGATTTGGCTTCTTAACTGATGAGAGATCGCAGCCGCTGGCGGAAAGAATGGAGAGCCTGTAGACACGGGAACTGCACTTCCCATCGTTCTCCGTGGTATAGTCACCGAATTGATGACGTCATCATCCTGCTGCTGCGTAAACACGGGCAGCCGTGCCGTGGCCGATGAGGAGTTCTCGGAAGACTGGCCGGAGAAGGGAAGATTTGTCGAGGACCTAGAAGTTGAACCGGACTCCAGAGCCTGAATTCTGGAGTCGGACAGCGAAAACTGAATGTTGGACAATTCTGACAACACTGGGTCATTGCTTTGGACTGAAGAAGAGTAGACCGCTCGGGTTGAGACGGCTGGACCACCTGCCCGCTTGGGTGCAACATCAGCAGATGGAGTGGAAGCCGGGTCGAGGTTCTTCCTCTTCTGCGCCTGTTTCCTGCCGGAGAATGGGGGAGGAGGAGGAAAATCTGCTGCTGGGACGTCAATTTTTTCACAGAGCAAAGCAAACAGTTCCTTATGCGTAGCTCCAGTCGGTGCCGGGATATCGTGTCTATACAAGGTTTCCAGTAACTTCGGCAGTGGCCAGTCAATGATGCTGGGAGGACTATATGTTTTACTTGCCAGGCGAGAGCTCCGACGGACAGAAGCGTTGCTTTCGTCTTGAATGGCTTCCTCTGCTTGATTTATTTGTTGCTGGGTTTCTTCGATGGATTCAACTTGCCATTGGTCTTCATCATTTGCGGCAGTAGACATGGTCAGCAGTTGGGTGAGTAACGTTACAGCAAAATACACGAGTAATCGCATCTTTATTGCAAGAAGCTGCACTTTTGCAAGCAATGCAGTGGAAGCAGCCAAGCAGGCACACTGAAGAATGACTTTAAATACGGCGCCCTGTTTGATAGGGACCAATTGAGTGCTTAGAAATCAGATCAGCTGTTAGGTCTGGATAGGTATCAGCTGATAGCTGAGCTTGACTACGCGGCCTGCCTGAACTGACGCTGAACGCTATATTTATGTTTCAATTTCATCTCTGTTCATTGTACATTATTATTGTTACTTTCTTTGTATTATTAGCCTACTTATTGTTAATAAACTGTTCTGTTTCTGCAACTGTAATCTCGTGCTGACTTTTTATTAAACATTATAGGCTACACATATTTTCAAGACTTCGGTATTTAAGGTAAAATGGGCTACAGTTACACCTTAAGAAAAATAATATTTAAAAATACATATTCATTTCAAATATTTTTTTGTATATTTGACACATATTTTACCCAAATTTAAATTAAAATTGCATTGTGGTAGTTAAACTGAATTAAACCTTTACAAAAAATGACTTTCCCCTCAACTGTAGGCTATTAGCCTACTAATATCAACACAACACATTAAACACCAAAAACATCAGATCAACACGTCAAAGAATTATAGGCCTACTTAATAATTACTTTCCCTCCCAGACAGCCCAGTCATTTTAGAACATTTCATATAATTTATCCAATAAAATATTTAGTCCATATATTTTTACTTCAAAAATTTTAATAAATCAGTCTTAGCCTACATTTCCGTGAAGGTTACATTTGCAAACTAGTCCTATTTTATACAAATAAATAAAAGCTACTTAAAAAAGCTCCTCTGCAAGTCACGTCACTTGCAATCGACGACACCCCTTTCAGCTGACTGCGACGCCTGAGAACCCAGCTCGAAATGTCATTCAATAATAATCGACGCAAGTATTTTATATAAATCGTATGTCTATTAAGGATTATTTAGTATGTTAATTACGATTTTAAATATATAACAGGCTATACGAAATTATGTTTCTTGCACAGATCACTGTTTATATTTAGGCCTAACATTAATAACATAACCTAATTAGCCATCAATAAAACCATTCACTATCGGAACACAATGTTGTTTCCGTGTTGTCATTTTTACACCGAGAAGATTTTCTTTACCCAAAAAATACTACTTATGATTAAAGCGATTTTAGTAATTTGTGATCCCTAAATAGTGATTTTTAGCACAAAGGCTATAGACCTATATAACTACTTCTCAAATGTTTTTTTTTTTTTATACAATTTCTGTATTTTTGTAACACTTGTGGTATTCCCAGTCAAAAAGGACCAGCCTACTAAAAAAATTGCTTATAAATCTCTCATGATACTTTATTATCACCCAATATTGAATTAAATCTTTCATTTTCAACTTTTTTTTTTTTTAATTACGACTGATTGTATATTTCTATTAGCATCTAATTAGGCCTCAGTTATCTTAGAGTAAGCATCTATTTTTTTTAAGTGAAAAAAGTATGGAGCTTATAATATGACAAAATGATTTGAATTTGAATTGTGTAAATTTGAATTATTTGCAAGTGTAATCTAACAAAATTGAATTTTAGGTGGTAGTTTAAATAGTTCTGAATTTGATTTTTTTTAAACGAATATTGAACGTTTGAAATTTAACAAATTGAAATGTTTTTTATGGCTGAATTGTATAGACATGTATTTTCAAACAGCTAGTTTTTTTGTTCTGAATTCATATAGTGCAAATATTCAGTTTAAAAAAATACAGATTCAAGTTTTCAAGATGAAGAAATTCGGAACTTCAAATTCAGTTTTCTAAAATTCAAGTTCAAAAATTCAAGTTCAAAAATTCAGATCTTACAGAAAGTAGGTCACAGGTCATCCACAGGGAAGAGTAAAGGATCTCAGATAAGTCCAACAGAGCATTTTGGCTGCACTGCAGTAGTTTTCTGCCGCAAACGCGGTGGTGGTTCAAGAGAATCAGTGTATCTTTCGTTCAGTCGTTTTTTTATTTAATACTAAGAGTAGAAAAATGAGAAAACAGCTTGAGTATTAGATTTCTTCTAATATTCTAGTAATAATAGTCCGCTGCAGCAGTTGCACGGAGCTTACAAAACGCGTGTATTGCAACTATAGGCTACATTTAATTTTCTCATCAAACAACTAGACTAACGAATGGCTCGGCACAACAGAAGAGCTTAGACAGGGCTTTCTCTCTGTGTAGACCAGCAGTTGGTCTGAATTTGCTATAACCTATAGCCTATTTTCTCGACTGTATAGGCTAAGTCACGTTTTATCATGAAACACGCTGTGATTTATTCCAAAGTGACTCAGGCATATATAATGCATTTAACGTTAAATAATCTAAATGTTGACTTTCAAAAGTAGGCGCGCCAAGAAGGCTATTCTCTGTATTTTGGTTCATTTTTGGTGAGCGCCATAAAGATCTAAAGAGACCGAGACGCGCTAAAGCAGCGCATCATGTTGTTTTATTTATTTTTCAATGGCATGATATTTTGTAGTCATTTTGAATGTACACAAATAAAAATATACATTTTACTGTTTCGGATGATGTCATATTATCTGTATGACTAAATAACAGAGTATTAAGTTATTTCCCAGCAGTGGAACAAATCCAAGTGATGGCGCTCGCGCATCGCGCTCTCACACAACATAGTAGGATATCAGTTCTGGCGTTGCTTCATATCGCAGACTGTTCATTATCAAAATGAAACACAGTCAACCAAACATATAAAAAGTTATTCTGCATAATTTAATTGGTCTGTTGTACAATATGAAGGGCAAGCTGTGCCGCACACAGTCCTACTTGTTATTCCAAACATTTCCCTTGCTGTAAAGACGCTGATTTAGCCTATACGTGTATTTTGGGACTCGACTGAAGTATGACGCCTTTTTATTTGTATTATAATATAATATATTAAAATACATAATCTTCTGAGTTTTATGATGTAGGCCTTGTGTGTTTTATTAAAATGTATTATAATTTACATCTCAAAAGGATGCGCTTTGTGCATTCTCTGACATTATATTTATTTATTTAATTAATATTGAGTATCAATTGATGTTAAACAAAATGGTGTGTTATTTTCTCTGGCAACTAAACTTCAAAAAAAATAAAAAAATAAAAAAATAATTCCAAAGCAAAGCCATTGTGCGTTCTCTCCTCGCTCCGCAGCTTTTCCACACAGATTTTGAGAACTGGCCAGCTAAAAAAAATAGGCCAAAGAAGTAGACTAACGGCTAGTGTCCGGGAGATGCGAGGTACGTTCATATTTATAAATAAACATAACTGATTTTGTCTACACCTAAATACATTTCCTAATAATAACAGTGATTAAGCCCAAATGTGGGTGGGGGTAATGAACACAATATGTTTTTTTTTTGTTTGTTTTTTTTGCCCAAATGGTCTCCACTCTATGCATTTTGTAATAATACAGCAACATTTTTTAACTGACCGTATTTGCCAGAAAATAAGTCGCATGCACATGAGTGCAAGTCACACCGGATCATGCTATTTTTTTTATATTAGCCTATTCAGCAATAGTGTAAAAGACCTGTAAATAAAATACAACATTTACATGATAAACACTATTAACATGTAGGCTATGTGTTGCCTATTTTACTTTCCCTTATGACAAATGAATGCAGAAAACAACAAGAATGAAAAATAAGTATGTAGGCTAGGCTATAATAAAATAATATATAGGCTACAGACTATAAAAATAGCCTATATTGTGCCCTTTATAAACGCCAAGCCTAAACAAATTTATTTAAATCGAAACGGTCGCGCATCTCTCATTCAGTCAAAAGTTTTCATTGCAATGTAACATGTGGATGCTAACTATTAATATAAAGAAGGCTTCATACTTCAGTCGAGTCCCAAAATACACGTAGGCCTATAGGCTAAATCAGCGTCTTCACAGCAAGGGAAATGTTTGGAGTGGGACTGTGTGTGGCACAGCTTGCCCTTTATATTGTACAACAGACCAATTAAATTATGCAGAATAACTTTTTATATGTTTGGTTGACTGTGTTTCATTTTGATAATGAACAGTCTGCGATATGAAGCAACGCCAGAACTGATATCCTACTATGTTGTGTGAGAGCGCGATGCGCCTGCGCCATCACTTGGATTTGTTCCACTGCTGGGAAATAACTTAATACTCTGTTATTTAGTCATACAGATAATATGACATCATCCGAAACAGTAAAATGTATATTTTTATTTGTGTACATTCAAAATGACTACAAAATATCATGCCATTGAAAAATAAATAAAACAACATGATGCGCTGCTTTAGCGCGTCTCGGTCTCTTTAGATCTTTATGGCGCTCACCAAAAATGAACCAAAATACAGAGAATAGCCTTCTTGGCGCGCCTACTTTTGAAAGTCAACATTTAGATTATTTCACGAGTTCACATATTAATGAAATCTGATGTAATATTATAATGCGTATTTGACTTGCTGTCCGGGGGGAGGGCTCCGAGCTCGGAATTCGGCCCGACCCCAGAGTACTCCCCCCTATGAATGTATAGCTCATAGGTATCTATGAGTAGACCCAGCCGAAAGTGAGGTGATGGGGTGGTGGCGGGATGCTGAGAAATTAGTCATGAGACAGGAGGTAAGGGAAGGCTTTATTTACTGGCTTCTTCTTGTGCTGATTGGATGATTAACTGAACATGCTCCTCCCGAACTTTGTTACATAAAACTTCATTTAACGTTAAATGCATTATATATGCCTGAGTCACTTTGGAAAAAATCACAGCGTGTTTCATGATAAAACGTGACTTAGCCTATACAGTCGAGAAAATAGGCTATAGGTTATAGCAAATTCAGACCAACTGCTGGTCTACACAGAGAGAAAGCCCTGTCTAAGCTCTTCTGTTGTGCCGAGCCATTCGTTAGTCTAGTTGTTTGATGAGAACATTAAATGTAGCCTATAGTTGCAATACACGCGTTTTGTAAGCTCCGTGCAACTGCTGCAGCGGACTATTATTACTAGAATATTAGAAGAAATCTAATACTCAAGCTGTTTTCTCATTTTTCTACTCTTAATATTAAATAAAAAAACGACTGAACGAAAGATACACGGATTCTCTTGAACCACCACCGCGTTTGCGGCAGAAAACTACTGCAGTGCAGCCAAAATGCTCTGTTGGACTTATCTGAGATCCTTTACTCTTCCCTGTGGATGACCTGTGACCTACTTTCTGTAAGATCTGAATTTTTGAACTTGAATTTTTGAACTTGAATTTTAGAAAACTGAATTTGAAGTTCCGAATTTCTTCATCTTGAAAACTTGAATCTGTATTTTTTTAAACTGAATATTTGCACTATACGAATTCAGAACAAAAAAACTAGCTGTTTGAAAATACATGTCTATACAATTCAGCCATAAAAACATTTCAATTTGTTAAATTTCAAACATTCAATATTCGTTTAAAAAAAATCAAATTCAGAACTATTTAAACTACCACCTAAAATTCAATTTTGTTAGATTACACTTGCAAATAATTCAAATTTACACAATTCAAATTCAAATCATTTTGTCATATTATAAGCTCCATAAAAAAGCATAATAAATAATTTTCATAATATTAACTGAAATATTACCACTGTTGATGACACTAATGTTTCATCAGGAAGTTTGTTTTAAAATACATACATATATATATATATATATATACGTAATCTCACTATCTGACAGTAGATATAACAAGTTTGGGATAAACAAATCATTATTTGTAAATATTTAAAAAAATATTAAATAAAATGTGAAAAAACTATAAATCACGCTAGCCTACTTTAAAGTTTAACCAGCAAGTTGTATTTAGTAAAAACGTTTAAAATAGACTTGAAAAACATTAAAGTAGACTACTGTGATCATCAGTGTATTTTTTCTTAAAGAGCTCCTATTATGGATTTTTTTAAATGACAGTTCATGTAGTGTATAACATATCTCTTAATGAACGAAAACATCCTGCAAAATTTTAAATCTAAAAGTGCACCGAATATAAAGTTATTGTCTTTCAAAAGTAAGAGTCAACTCTGAGTCACTGATATGAATCTTTAGACTAACAATGCTTTTTCTCTATATAGATGACATCAACTGGACAGAAGTGCATCTTAAGCCAGTTAAACTCTAAAAGACGAAGTAGAAGAACTGGACAGAAGTTATATTGGCCATGGCCACTTTTTTGCGTGCGCAGACATCATCAAAGCTTTCAGAACAGAAATACAGACGGGCACAAGACACTGCTCTAAAACGCAACATAAAAGCAACCTTTTTTCCACTGTCCAGTGACGAGCATGTGGATATTTACTACCACAGAAGTCAAGTCCGAACCTCATGCTGTGTTCACGGTAATTTGAGGATTACTTCTCCAAAATCAATGCATTGTGGATTCGCGATTGATACTGAAATAAATTTCCACTACCCAGTCTTCCTCCTCCGAATCACAACCAGTAAGTTACATTTTATTAAAAATTGCTGCGTTTGTTTCTGTAGCATGCTCAAGTATTGCGTGTTCTGTAACGTTAGACTCAGAGCAGAATGGGAACCGCTGTGTTGAGACGGCAGAAGGATGTGGGGTTCAGCGCCTTCAGCCTACATACATGATTGTAGTTTGAATAAATCTTTGTTTCATGTGTTGACTTGTATATGCATGTTTGTTGTGTGATGGTGACTTTAATTCATTCTTTTACTAATTTATTAATATTTCTCATTGTTGTCAGTAAATATATTTTTTTTTAATTAATTAATATTTAAATTAATTGTTTGAATGAAAATGTAGATATGTTCACTATATACACATCTAGAGTGTATTCATGCATAGCTATGTCATATGACATTACATTTTGTTTGTTTTATTAAATGATATCATTTTCAGTAAAAAGTTATATAATTAAGTATTGGTCAGCATTTATCGTTGTTATTATTGTATGTTTTGGGGTGGGATAGCAATGCAATTCATTCTGGGGTAATATAAATTTTAATATTAATGATACTTACATTTTTCGAGTATAAAATCAACAGTTTTCTCCAAAGGCGAATCTTCTCACAGCTGCCCTTTGTGCAGACATTACAAACGCTGAGGAAAACCACTCTAGGTAGGGCTGTCGAGTTACTGATGTTATGAGGTATATGTCTCATGGGTTCTCTTACGAGAGGTTCTCTCGTATTGCGTAAGTTGCTTACGCTACGGGTAAAGTTGTCATTTCTCGAGATCTGAAGCCAAAAATTATCCTTAATTTTGTATTTATTGTCAACGCAGTGCGGCAGACAGCAGACCATAGCAGGCTGTACGAGCGTGCTCATTGGCTGTCCTGCGGCAACTGCAGCAGCCTACCAGTGAGCCCGGCGTGACGTCGCGCCCTCCACGCACCTGGCCCGCCAGAATGGGTGTGGCTAGCGTGTATAAAAGAGGGGCTCACAGGCTGGAATTCTGATTTTCATGTCTTCAGCGAAGCTCTTCGCATCCCTGGATCTTGAGAGCCGCCGCCGTTGAAACAAGCGACCAGCAAGCCTAGGAAGCGTCTGAGGAAGCCGGCCGTCTTCGCCGCCTTCAGCCTCCGTGCCTGCTACGCCATCCGGCGACATATCTTTTCTCTGCTGTGTGTGTTCGCCTTTGCGTCACACACTTTCTCTCTCCTAAAAGAGCACGAGGCGTTTTTCTAAAAATACCTCGTCTTTCCTGCGGCTCGTGCCGCTCAGCAACAGAGACCGCCATGTCATCTGCGCTCTCTGCCTGGGCCGCTAGCACGCCGCCACCGCACTCCCCAAGTGTGAAGAGCTCTCAATATCGACCCTGCGGGCTCGACTTGAAGCTTTCAACGCAAGCTGTCACTCCGCCTGTCCCTGCGGGGCCGCGCAGAAATAAGCGGCGCCCCCAGAGACCACCGGAGGCTGTTGCGGCAACGAGAAGCTCGCCGGATCCGTTCCCTCGAGCTTCTCTCTCCTCCCCTCCCGGCCGCGCAGCCGCCGGCACTCGCCCGCGCCGCCGCCACTTCAGGGGATGAGGCAGAGGAGCTGGACGAGGACGCCGCCGCTGAAAGCTCCCCTCTGTTCGAGTCGCGCAAACGGCGCTGCTCACAAGGGATATTTCAGAAAGCGGGCGGCCACGGGATAGCTTCCTTTACGTTACAAGAAAGCTACCCCGCGTCCCGTTCGTGCGCGTCACTCTGGTAACATCAATATTGCAGTAAACGAGCCTGTTATAAATACATGCACGCCTGCAAACAAACGCCGTCACGACGAGCAATGTTCAGCACCCCGCGTGCCTCACTCACAGGCGAAAGGAGAAAGAGAGAGTGTTCTGAGTCCCGCTGAGGCCGGACCAACCTCCAATTCTCGCACATTTCTCAGTCCCCTCTAAGTTCAGGTTACTGGAAATCCAAATATTGCAGTGAACGAGCCTGTTTTAATACACGCGCGCCTGCAAAACGAACGCCGACACAAAACGTGACGCTCTTTATGCTCGTGCTTACCGAAAGCATGTTTTGATATATGCTCGCGCTTACTGGATGCTTATGTGAACTCCCCCTGTGGCAGAGTGGTAGAACACTAGGCTTTCGCGCCAGAGACCCGTGTTCCAATCCGGGCTCTGACAGCAAATACAAATTATGTTTTTGTGAGCATATGAGCCGTCAAAGCATTTCGCTCCGTCAGTCCCCTGAAAAGGTGACTGCAGATGCCTCTAAAATGCCTCACTCACTGGCGGAATTAGGAAGAGAGAGTGTTTTGAGTCCCGCTGAGGCTGGACCAACCTCCAATTCTCACACAGGTGGCTGGAAATACTAATATTGCAGTAAACGAGCCTGTTTTGATACACGCACACCTGCAAACGATCGCCGACACAAAACGTGACGCTCTTTTATATGCTCACACTTACTGAAAGCTTATGTGGTCTCCCCCTGTGGCACAGTGGCAGAACACTAGGCTTTCGCGCCAGAGACCCGAGTTTGAATCCGGGCTCTGACAGCAAATAAAAATTATGCTGTTCATTTCGAGCTCGTGGCTAGCTTTCTAACTTCAGAAAGCGAACCCGCCTCTAAAATGCCTCACTCACTGGCGGAATTAGGAAGAGAGAGTGTTTTGAGTCCCGCTGAGGCCGGACCAACCTCCAATTCTCACACATTTCTCAGCCCCCTCTAAGTTCAGGTTGCTGGAAATACTAATATTGCAGTAAACGAGCCTGTTTTCACACACGCACGCCTGCAAAACGAACGCTGACACAAAACATGACGCTCTTTTATATGCTCGCGCTTACTGGATGCTTATGTGAACTCCCCCTGTGGCAGAATGGTAGAACACTAGGCTTTCGCACCAGAGACCCGTGTTCCAATCTGGGCTCTGACAGCAAATACAAATTATGTTTTTGTGAGCATATGAGCCGTCAAAGCATTTCGCTCCGTCAGTCCCCTGAAAAGGTGACTGCAGATGTGTATTTTGCAGCCAACGAGCGCGTTGTACAACCCGCTCTCCTGCACCCAAACACCGTCTTCACGGCACCCCAGAGAAATCTCATAGGAGTACAATTCTGATGATCCGGCTCACGCCGCATGTGTTTCAAGTGTAGAAAATGTGCCCACGTTCTGTGCTCACCCCTACACACAAGCACTATGAACTCCGTGTCTCTATCAGAGCCCACTCTCATAAAGCGGACAAAAGCCGCTCGAGTATTGAATGTAGGTCACGTGTCCACAGCCCCGTGCTCACACCTACCCACTGCCCGCTCTGTTACACGGACCCTTACTACCGGCCACTCGCTGTGTGTAAGTCCTGTGCCCGCCCCTAGCGCTCACACATATGACAAACACTGCACCCCCGGCGCCGCTTTCGCGCGCCGTCCCTCGCACAATATGTTCCCCGTCCAAAGCCACCAGGACAATGTGTGTAAAACGGCCAGCCATCTCTGTATGCGAGCCGCCGTATTCAAGCACCAAGAGCGCGCGCGCCACGCCCGCGCCTCCGAATCAGGTTCCCGAGCCCGTGCATCACGGCTATCGGAACCCGGAGGTCATTCTGCCCTTAGCTGTACTAATATTGCAGTAAACGAGCCTGTTTTAACACACGCACGCCTGCAAAACGAACGCTGACACACAACAGGATGCTCTTTTATATGCTCGCGCTTACTGGATGCTTATGTGTTCTCCCCCTGTGGCACAGTGGCAGAACACTAGGCTTTCGCGCCAGAGACCCGTGTTTGATTCCGGGCTCTGACAGCAAATAAAAATAATGTTTTTATGAGCATATGAGCCGTCAAAGCATTTCGCTCTGTCAGTCCCCTAAAAGGCGACTGCAGACGCGTATTTTGCACATCGCATGCCCTGAGAGGTCAGGGTATGCGAATTTTGAACTATCTGGACGATTGGCTGATTCTAGCACAGTCAGAGGAAGAACTGATCTCCCACAGAACTGTGCTTCTCAGCCACCTGGAAAGCTTGGGTCTCACGGTCAACTGGACCAAGAGCTCATTACTGCCCAGTCAGTCAACCCCGTTTCTGGGCTTGGAACTGGACTCTGTGGCAATGACGGCTCGGCTGTCGATATAGCGCGCGCGCCGTATCTAGCGCCTGGCCGCGTCTTTCCAGCTGGGCAGCGCCGCACCCCTGAAAACGTTTCAGAGGATGCTGGGTTATATGGCGTCAGCTGCAGCAGTGCTTCAGCTGGGTCTATTACATATGCGCCCCCTACAACGCTGGTTGAACGCCCGTATGCCTCGCCGAGCCTGGGCGGCCGGCGGCATACGAATCAGAGTGACTCAGAGCTGCGTTTCAGCGCTGAGACCCTGGTTAGCGGCCGATTGGTACCAGCAGGGAGTGATAATGGGAGCCGTTTCACGCCGCAAGTTATCTCGACGGATGCATCCAACTTAGGTTGGGGCGCTCTGTTCGAGGGCAAAGCGGTCTTTGGCCTGTGGTCAGACCAGGAAAAATGCCTCCATATAAGCTGTTTGGAGATGATAGCGCTCAAGCATTTCCTCCCACATATACGGGATCCCCACGTACTAGTCCGTTCGGACAACATGTCTGTGGTGTCCTATGTGAACCGACAGGGCGGTGTCAGGTCCAGAAATCTCTGCAATCTGACGAAGCGCCTTCTAGTGTGGGCTCACCACTCGTTGCGCTCGCTGAGAGCCGCGCACGTGCCTGGCCACCTGAATGTCGGTCCAGACAGACTGTCCAGGTACAACATTCCACCAGGAGAATGGTCCCTGCACCCTCAGACAGTCCAGCTGCTGTGGCACCTGTTCGGCAGGGCGGAAGTCGACCTATTTGCGTCAAAAGACAACGCTCATTGCCCGAGGTTTTTCTCAAAAAGCGAGGATGCGTTGGCCCAAACCTGGCCCAGCCGCCCGCTGTATGCTTTCCCTCCGATCTCTCGGTTACCACAGGTAATAAAGAGGGTCAGGGAAAACACACCACTCAGTGCTCCTCATAGCCCCGCAATGGGGGAACCAAATTGGTGCCCAGAGCTAGTGAGGCTGTTGCACTCACCCCCCTGGCCGATCCCGGTCAAGAGAGATCTCCTCTCTCAAGCCGGTGGATCGATATGGCATGCCCAGAGTGCTGGTCTCTGCACACGTGGGTAATCAACGGATACCCGTTGAGCTGCCAGAAGGGGTCATAAACACAGTGTTCACTAAATTGTGCGCCACTAGGAGCCTGGATCCACGCACACGCGGGGTTTCGCGGGTGCTCTCCTTCCTACAAGAGCTGTTGGACAAGGGCAGGTCCCCCTCCACGCTCAAAGTATATGTTGCAGCTATCGCAGCGCTCGCTGAGAAGACGCGCAGCCATGCAATAGGAAGAAATGAGCTCATCATCCGCTTCCTCAGGGGAGCCAGGAGGATGAACCCCCCGCGGCCCCCCCTCGGTTCCTATCTGGGATCTTTCTTTGGTCTTGGAGACCCTGAAAGCTTTTCCCTTTGAACCATTAGAATCGTGGATTTGAAAAACCTTTCGCTTAAAACCGTTTTTCTGATAGCTCTGGCATCAGTAAAACGCGTGGGGGATTTACACGCGCTGTCTGTCAGCCCCGCGTGTCTCGAGTTCGGACCTTTTGACTCTAAAGTCATCCTCAAACCGAGACACGGTTACGTCCCAAAAGCGATTGGCACTCCCTTTAGGGCGCAGATCATCTGCCTGTCGGCTCTGCCAGCATCCGATAGTGATGATAGTGATAACCTCCTATGCCCCGTCAGGGCACTGAGAGTGTACATCACACGCTCCGCCGCCTTTAGGCGTTCCGAGCAGCTTTTCGTTTCGTTTGGTGGGCGCACCAGGGGTCTCGCCGCCTCGAAACAGAGTCTGTCCAGATGGATAGTGGTCTCTATCGCAGCTGCATATGCGTCCAAACACCTGCAGTGCCCTATGGGCATCAGAACCCATTCCACAGAGGCATGGCCTCTTTGTGGGCTTGGTCTAGCGTCGCAGCTGCATATGCGTCCAAACACCTGCAGTGCCCTATGGGCATCAGAGCCCATTCCACAGAGGCATGGCCTCTTTGTGGGCTTGGTCTAGCGTCGCAGCTGCATATGCGTCCAAACACCTGCAGTGCCCTATGGGCATCAGAGCCCATTCCACAGAGGCATGGCCTCTTCGTGGGCTTGGTCTAGCGGGATTTCTATTCACGACATATGTATGGGCCTCCCCCTCCACATTCGTGAGATTTTATAATCTGGAAGTCCCCGCCTTGCAGGCTAAACTGTTATCAGTCTAAGCGGGATGTATGTTCTGCCCATTATTATGTGCAGACTACTCCTGTGTATTACTAGCTTTTCTGGTAGCTGCACTAGGGATAAAAGTCTCTATATACAGACCGGCGGTTCCGCTCTGTATTGTTCCCCATCATGCGCTGATGTACAGATGGTGGACAACCAAAATGCCTATTACCGCCGCGCCAGCCGCCGCGGTGATTTCGCCGCGGCGGTAATAGGCATTTTGGTTGTCCACCATCTGTACATCAGCGCATGATGGGGAACAATACAGAGCGGAACCGCCGGTCTGTATATAGAGACTTTTATAAAAATGTCGGAAAATAAACCAGCCGCATTTCAAAGTCGTTCCCGAAATGACCGCCAGGTGGCGCAAAGGGACATTGTGCAAAACAGCAGCAATTGCCGTATTTTAAAATGTAAGTGGGTTAAATATAAAACCCTAAGCCTAATAGGCATATTTTTCATATATATAAGTAGGCCTATTAGGCTACAACAGAATAGAACCAAAGATAGAATAAATTTTAGAACTGAAAAAATAGAATCAAAAGTTAAAAATAGAGACGATATTAGGAGCAATGACGCTGAATATTTTTACTATTCTATTGAGGAATTAGATAAATGAAGAGCTCTCGTGAGCGATACAATTGCATAGTAATTTATAGTGATTTCAAAAGCAGTCCTTAAAAAAAAAAAAATACATGGAGTAGTGTGCCATAATTTTTGAGAGATTACGCTGAACGCGTTTTAGTTAAGATCCTGGTTTCAATGCCCTTAATGTATATAGGCTAGGCTACTGCTTTAAAAAAATGTCACAACGCGTTTTGAGATTGTTTTGAATTAAACACTGAAGTTTAAAATGTAGTGTTTTGGCACACCAGGCCGAGTGGCGTTACGCATTGTTCAAAAATCAGGTTTTATTCTGGCATGTTGAATTGGCGTTAGAATTTTTTTTTAGATTTATTAGATTTAGATTTTAGATTTCGTTAGATTTATTTTTCTCAAAACAGCTAAAATAACTTAATATATGCATTGTCTTAATATGACCTACTTAATATAGGCAATAGGCATATAATAGCCTATATAATAAATTAGCAAAACTTGGCCACTAAATATTAAATTTTCAATTATTTTAATTATCACAATTAAAGTTTTAATTTTATTAAATTGAACAAGCGCAACAATCAGCATTTAATCAAATATTCTAAAAGATGTTTATTTCAACATAATATTTCGTTTTTTCGACATAATATGTGTGCGTGCAACAAGCAAGATGTGTATTTGTAAATCCGGTGATGCGTGCATTGATTTTATTTTTCGCCATATTTGTAGTGAACGCACCTAGAGAGAAATGCACATAAAGACATAATCAGAGAGTAGCCTTTTTCTTTTCGTTTTGAATTATTTCGTTTGAAGACGTTTCAAGCTTTGTGTATTTGATGTATTTATCATGTCTGTGTGAGGCATACGCTGAGTTTCGTTAAGTTAGGAGGATGAGATGCGCTCCAGCTGACGTGCAATGCAAGTGACCGCGCGGGCGCCTCCATGATTAGTGTCTGTTATATTTGCTTCTCCTACTTATTCAATCCAGGCAATTGGTTGATGAAAAATTGATTAAAATTAAGATACAATTTATAGAAAACGAAATTCACTTTAAAGAAAGGTTTTCTACTAAACAACACTTAATGAAGTGGTCAAAATCATGTCTGACCCACTCCATATCCATCTCTCGATATAATGCATCCTATCTTACTCGTGCTGTTCACTTTTCATATTCAACATAGATGGAAAAAAATAACATTATAATATTTTAACAAATATGATACTAAATGAGATTATTTAATGGCTACAACAGTATAGTAGGCATATAGACTCTATTTGTACAAATTGCTGCACATTAATTTAATTAAATGAAACCTTGTAACGAATTCACACTGTAGGGTAGACTGTGTACAGTTGAGACACCTTAAATAACTTGCGTTCGCAGCAAGCACAAGTTGTGATTTTTGCTGTGCACTTGCATATTAGTGTCAGCTAGGAAGGAAATATAGAGACCAGACCTCTTGGAACTTTAATTGAATACATACCGTTGGTAAAGCATACTGAAATTACATCCCTACAAATGTATTAGGCCCTACTGAAAATAAATGTATCGAATTTAAGCAAAGTAGCCTAAATGTTAAGACTGTAAGCCCTTTGCTTTTTTACGTAGCCTATAAAGGACTCTTATAGCCGACTTTGTGTTAATTTAATTTGTAGAGGATTTTTTAACTCAAACATTAACACTGAAATAAATGAAACTAAATTATTGTAAATTAATTCAAACATTGACTTGCTATTAGCTAACATAATATTATGCCAGGAAGCAGCATTTGGATTTTGCGTTATGTATGATATTTAAGAATGAAATACAGTAGTCCCGCGTTGTTGTGGTCAGCATAGGTTTCTTTAATGAATGAAATATAAAAATACAAAACATTTCAATAGAAAAATATTAAAAACAATTCAATAGGCCTATTTTACATTTCTACATTCCAGTAGAACCCCCGTTGCGCTGTACCATCGCCGGCAAAACCTTCTGAAGGTGATCGATGTAGTTATTGCACGCTGTTTTTGTCAGGCGATCTCTCCAGAAAGTCACTATGGCCTGAAGAAGCTCGTCTTTGTTCCATGGCTTAGCCTCACGTCTGACGAACTCTTTTAGTGCGTGCCAAACCAGTTCGATCGGGTTGAGATCTGGTGATCTGCGGGCAAGGTACGCCATTTTACGCCATTGATTGTCACACAATAGGAAAGAAGACTTTGGAAATATGTACGTTAATATTAATGTTAGTAGGGTCGGTTGTGAGTCGGAACCCATCCCCCACATCCCCCCATACTGTTTAGCCTGCCTCATCTCAGGAGCTGGCTTCAGTTGGCTTAAAGTGGGGGAGGGCGCATACTTTGCGTTTGAATGTTGTGTGACATTCTAAAATATTTCACTAATGACGCACACAAACACAACTGAGAAACATTTTTCATTTTATCTTATAATAAACATTGGCTAGTTTATGTTCATATATATAAACTAGTCAATGTTTATGATAAGATAAACATATTTCTCAGTTGTGTTTGTGTGCGTCACGCGTTAAATGTTTTAGAATGTCACATACAGTATCATTCAGATGCAAAATAAGCGCCCTCGTCCTCCGACTTCAGAGGCAAAAAGCCTCTGAGTCTGTCTACATTTTTGTTTAATATTAACATTTTTATCAGGCTGCTGTCTATAGGTTTCTACCCAAGTACCGGCATTTCTGAATGGGCTGGGGCTGAAGTTGAAAGTATGATGAGCGTATAGGCGACTATGTGCGGAGAGCATTCACTCAATATTATCATCTCATTTTTGGCTTTTAGAGACTTTTGCATCGGAGGTCATCATATTATATATAGCCTAGATTTAATTTTTTCTGCTGTCACAACTAGAAATATAAATTTCCAGAGAATGCATTTATTACACCAATATATTCCTAATAATGTAATAAAGTTTTCTTCGTGTTGACATTATCATAATTTTAGCTAACATCCATATATAAATATAGATTATGGCTTTTAGATTTATGGATTTATGGCTTAAAAAATGTTTAAGGATTTATAGATAGGCTATTCGATGTTCTTACAGTTTAGAGTAAAACATGGTTCGGAAAATATATTTATATATAAATTGAAAATTTTCATAATAATGCAATATAAATATATAACTTTTTCAACTTTTTTCACTTCCAAAGCCTGCAAGATTTAGCCTATAGTTTAAGTGACTGTGTTTATTTTTTTATGTAAAAATGTAAGAAAATGTAAAAAAAATTATATTCTTTTTATTTGTTTATTTTTTAACATTGGCAATTTACTGTCTCGAAATTATGTGTCGAACAAATAAAAAAAAAGTGTTTTTACAAGACCTTGTGCTGTTTTTTGTGTTTATTATTATTATTATTATTATGCAGATGTAAATTCAGCCATTCTGTTGGATAAAAATTGTCCCTAATGTAAAATGGAAATGAATGGTAATTTTATTTTATAAATATAAAATATTTAATATAGGCTATAGGAGAGAAAAACAATATGGTGTAGCAATATTTTAGAACTATCAAATCTCTCTGTATTAATAATAAAAAAGTAGCCCATGTTTGTTCGGGATTTGAACCCGTGTCATCTGAATTATTGAAACGTAAGTTATAGCCTACCACTCGGCCACGAATTTGTTTTGTTTTATTTTGTTTGAAATGTATTTTTACATATTTTGCTTTCGTTAATGTTAACCAATTCTGTTGTAGCATAATAGGCCTATATTTTTTCCCTAAAAGTTTGTTTTATTCTCTGCTTTGTTTGTTTATATTTTTACATATTCAATCAGTCTCATTTTTGTTCAAATAATGAAAAAAGTTTTTTTTTTTTTTTTTTTACAAGATCTTGCGCCATGTTTTATTTTTATTTATTTTTTATTTTTTTATAAACAGATAGGAAACTTACCTTTTAAAATGCCGCAGTTGCTGCTGTTTTGCCCTGTCACTTGCGCCACCCGGTATAGCCAAGTCATTTCGCGAACGACTTTGAAATTCGACTGGTTTATTTTTGCTGCGGCAGTAGGCCTAATAGGCATTGAGGTTGATTATTTATTAAAGAATTCAATTGATAATCATAACAACATGTAAGCCTATTTAATTCTGAATATAACAAAGAATGCTTAAACCGACTAACATCGGTTAGTAACTGCAAGTCCTGAAAATGTTTTAATTTTACGGTAAATTATTTTAATTTATTTCACTGTTATGTTTCAGTTAATAAATCTACAAACACATTAAAATAACACGAAGTAAATGACAAGTAACCTATTGACATAGCCTTTCTAAATTATAGAAAAACTGGGCACACAATGTTAACGCGTGTCTACTTTGTTTAAATTTAATGAATTTGAATTTGTTTAACCACAATATTTATCTTGAATTTTCTGTGACCTCAGCTCAGATTACTGCCGCGGCAGATTACGTCATAAAGAGAATAAACTGACACTTTTCAAAGTCTGTGATTACAGCGCCACTCAGCGGTAAAAGGCAGCAAATACACATCCCCCGCGGCGGTAAAAGTCTTATTCTGGTTGTCCACCATCTGTATTAGTGTGGGCCCGTGTTGCTGGCCGCCTATTCCTCACTGTGGCGCTAGGGCTTACACTTTCATACATGGAGGGCGCGACGTCACGCAGGGCTCACTGGTAGGCTGCTGCAGTTGCCGCAGGACAGCCAATGAGCACGCTCGTACAGCCTGCTATGGTCTGCTGTCTGCCGCACTGCGTTGACAATAAATACAAAATTAAGGATAATTTTTGGCTTCAGATCTCGAGAAAAGACAACATTACCCGTAGCGTAAGCAACTTACGCAATACTCGTTCCCTCTTCTAGAGAGAACCGAGGTTACATTAGGTAACCAAGTACGTTTGCATACATAATATGAGATTTTATACACAGGAAAATAGAACCTACAAGGTTGAATATCTTAATATATATTTTATTAAATAATTCATTATAATACATTTTAAAAATGCATTTTTTTGTTATTTATAGGCCTAGGGATGAAACGTTAAATTCAACAAGAAAAAGAGGAAAACATAAAGCAGTAAGCCACTTTTGCTTGTGGATGAAAATGTTTGGATATAAAATAGAGAAATTAACAACATATTCAAGAGATGACAATTTTGGGATTTCGTAATAAAAATAAATATTGTTAAGGATAAAACGGTGGGTCACATTGGTAGGGTTAAATATAAGAACTTAAATCAACCTTAAATGTATTCACTAAGTAAATGGGCAGCAGTTTCTTCAAAAAGACCACAAAATGAGCAAGTTTAATCAATATCAAGATATTTACAGATAGATTAATTAACCCTTGTGCAAACAGCCTGAAACACAACCTGAAAACAGCCACTACTTTAAACTGCTGTAAAAATTTATCAGATAAATATTTTTTTAAATTTTTTTTGCATAAATCTATTCATCAACCTCAGTCCTGATCAAAACTACTAAATGTTTTTAAAAAATTCAGGATTTTAACTCTTTAATTGCCAAATTTATAAATGATTTCACTGATTTGGGGAAAAAAACACACAAAATTACTTATTTTCAATATAAAATGTGATTGTGGACTGGATTTTTTTTTTTTTTTTTTACCTTTTATCACAGTCTTGGACATGTCAAAGATTAGAAACAACATTGGTTTTGATGCATTGTTAGTTTTTGTGCAGCATCAGATTTTAACTTTTTCTCCCTCATTTACTGTCCGTGGCTGTTTTTGCCCCATTGACTTCCATTATAACCACATTTTTTGATTGCAAAGCCATGACACCATATAATCATGCATTTTTTATTGTTGGTGGTTTTCCCTGTTGGGAAGAGGTAAAGAGAGTGTGAGAACTCACCTTGATGTGTCTGAGAAAATCAAAATATGCACCTCAGCTCTCAGAACTACATGGAGTAAACAAAAACAAAGTAAGTGTATTTATGCAACTGCTGCCTTTTGATGGTGAGAAATGCAGACTAAACAAAAACAAAGCAAGTGGATTTAAACGCATGCAAGCCTGCTGGTCATTTGATGGTGAGAAGAGCAGCAAGCAACATGAGAAAGGGCTTGACTTGTAGTGAAGTTTTAGAGATGATTATGTAGCCTGACCCCTCCAGCGAGCTGCAGGATGTATCGTCTTCTCCCTCTGACACCACAGACTCAGGAGAGTCTGTCTGGCACCCTCATCATCCTCTCTAGCTTCCACTGAAGGCGAGGAGGATTCGGAGGATCCTGGATCTGGGTGGATTGGGAGAAATGGCGAAGTGTGAGAGGGAAGTGATCATCTTGAGAGGGACATGGTGGCTCTAAAAATTGCACGACCACTGCGATCATCCCACAGGCAACGTGTGTACTCCCCTCTGGACCTGTAGACGCCGGCCAAAATCAGTAGCCCCATGTAGGCACGGAGATCTGTGGAGTCCACCCCGGTCCAGTTTCTCATTGTGCAGCGCCCATGGAGGTTGGTCATGCTGACAATGAGGTCAATCATCTCCTCCGTAAAAAAACAGATTGAACACAGAATCCATGTTCTGGACCCTTGCGATGGCATAGCGTGTCGGCCCTGGAGTCACACCTCTGGCAGGCTGAAGAAAGGGAGTTGTCTCCACGTTGGTGGAAAACCACACTTCGCCGTTTCTCCCAATCCACCCAGATCCAGGATCCTCCGAATCCTCCTCGCCTTCAGTGGAAGCTAGAGAGGATGATGAGGGTGCCACATCCAAATCAGGATCTGACTCTCCTGAGTCTGTGGTGTCAGAGGGAGAAGACGATACATCCTGCAGCTCGCTGGAGGGGTCAGGCTGCATAATCATCTCTAAAACTTCACTACAAGTCAAGCCCTTTCTCATGTTGCTTGCTGCTCTTCTCACCATCAAATGACCAGCAGGCTTGCATGCAAGTGTTTAAATCCACTTGCTTTGTTTTTGATTAGTCTGCATTTCTCACCATCAAAAGGCAGCAGATGCATAAATACACTTACTTTGTTTTTGTTTACTCCATGTAGTTCTGAGAGCTGAGGTGCATATTTAGATTTTCTCAGACGTATCAAGGTGAGTTCTCACTCACTCTCTCTCTCACACACACACACACACACACACACACAATATGCTATTATACTCCATATAACTCCATGTAAAAGCCAGGAACTAAGCTTTATTTTTGCACAGGCCTATCTAAAGGGTTAATGGTGCCACCTGGTTATTTACATTTACATTTATGCATTTGGCAGACGCTTTTATCCAAAGCGACTTACATTGCATTATCCTATACATTTATACATAGGTATGTGCAATCCCCTGGGATCGAACCCACAACCTTGCGTTGTTAACACAATGCTTTTACCACTGAGCTACAGGAAAGCAGGTTATCAACAGTAAAAATTACAAATTTTACCTCTTCCCAACAGGGAAAACCATCAACAATAAAAAATGCATGATTATATGGTGTCATGGCTTTGCAATCAAAAAATGTGGTTATAATGGAAGTCAATGGGGCAAAAACAGCCACGGACAGTAAATAAGGAGAAAAAAGTTCAAATCTGATGCTGCACAAAAACTAACAATGCATCAAAACCAATGTTGTTTCTAATCTTTGACATGTCCAAGACTGTGATAAAAGGAAAAGAAAAATCCAGTCCACAATCACATTTTATATTGAAAATAAGTCATTTTGTGTGTTTTTTTTCCCCCAAATCAGTGACATCATTTATGAATTTGGCAATTAAAGAGTTAAAATCCAGATTTTTTTTTTTTTTTTTTTTGGGATAGTTCACTTTGAAATTAAATTTTGGTATGTTTTAGCTTACCTCAAGGGCATCCAAGATGTAGGTGTCTTTTTTTCCGCAGTAGTTTCAATTTTGATATTTTTAGGTCAAACCGTTCTTGTCTGTCAGTCATATAATGCAGGTCTATGGTCACTGTCTCAAAGAGCATGCACAGAGTCCAAATTAAAACAATTCCCCGTCGTCCAAATTAAACAATTCCCCATCGTAAGTACACATTGATGGCCTAAGACACGAAACGAGTGGTTTGTGTGAGAAAACGAACAGTATTTATATCGTTTTTACCACTTATACACAGCCATGTCCAAGTGATCTGATCTGACGTGTACGCAGACTGGTGCATAGATATATACACTAGATGTCGCCTTAAAGACATTCGTTCCAATGAACTGCCATAGACAAGGCGACATCTAGTGTGTATATATCTATGCACCAGTCTGCGTACACGTCAGATCAGATCACTTGGACATGGCTGTGTATAAGTTCGTTTTCTCACACAAACCACTCGTTTCGTGTCTTAGGCCATCAATGTGTACTTACGATGGGGAATTGTTTAATTTGGACGACGGGGAATTGTTTTAATTTGGACTCTGTGCATGCTCTTTGAGACAGTGACCATAGACCTGCATTATATGACTGACAGACAAGAACGGTTTGACTTAAAAATATCAAAATTGAAACTACTGCGGAAAAAAAGACACCTACATCTTGGATGCCCTTGAGGCAAGCTAAAACATACCAAAAATTAATTTCAAAGTGAACTATCCCTTTAAATTTAGTAGTTTTGATCAGGACTGAGGTTGATTAAAAGATTTATGCAAAAAAAAAAAAAAAAAAATGAAAAAAATATTTATCTGATTGTCACGGTTTTGGTCTGGTTTTGTTCTTGTCTTGTTTCTATGTCTGTCATGTGATTCCCTGTTTGTCATGTGATCCTGCCATGTCTTGTCATTGGTTAATTGTCTGATCATTGTTCACAGGTGTCCCTTGTTTTGTCATTAGTCTGTGTATTTAAGCCCTCATGTTTGCCATGTGTCTTTGTCAAGTATTGTTTCCTGTAGTCTGCTGTTGTGTGAAGTTCATGTTCAAGATTTGGTTTTTGTTTTCATGCCACGCCATGTTTTTGTTTCATGTTTTATTTTAGTTAAAATAAACTGCACTTGGGTTCTCACTTTCAACTTGCCTCCAGTGGATCCTTATTACAGAATACTTGACCTACAACAATGAACCCAGCGGTTGCCCTCCTGAACCTACGCCAGGGAAATGTTCCCATTGAAACGTATGTGGCTGAATTTTGTGAACTCTCTCACCAGTTGGATTTTAATGACGTGGCCCTCAAGGACATATTTAGAGTGAATTTGAATGAGCCCATTCGCTCCCAGCTTCCTGGGGGAAAAATCCACTGGTCCTTGGCCCAATATATTGACTATGCCCTATTATTGAGTGGTTCCTCATTTACTGTGGGTTTTGAGGAGAAGCCCCACAATCCCACAGTATCTGCCAAGCCTGAGCCACTTCACGTCGTGCCTGCCAAGCCTGAGCCACTTCACGTCATGTCTGCCAAGCCTGAGCCACTTCACGTCATGTCTGCCAAGCCTGAGCCACTTCACGTCATGCCTGCCAAGCCTGAGCCACTTCAAGTCATGTCTGCCAAGCCTGCCAAGCCTGAATTTCTTCATGTCATGTCTGCCAAGCCTGAATCTCTTCACGTCATGTCTGCCAAGCCTGAAACTCTTCATGTCATGTCTGCCAAGCCTGAATCTCTTCATGTCATGTCTGCCAAGCCTGAATCTCTTCACGTCATGTCTGCCAAGCCTGAATCTCTTCACGTCATGTCTGTCAAGCCTGAATCTCTTCACGTCATGTCTGCCATGTCTGGGTCTCTTCACGTCATGCCTGCCAAGTCCGAGTCTGTTCACGCCACGTCGGCCGCCGAGCCTGTGTCTCCTGACAAGATAGCCGCCGCCGAGCCGGTGTCTCCTGACAAGATGGCCGCCGCCGAGCCTGTGTCTCCTGACAAGATGGCCGCCGCCGAGCCTGTGTCTCCTGACAAGATGGCCGCCGCCGAGCCTGTGTCTCCTGACAAGATGGCCGCCGCCGAGCCTGTGTCTCCTGACAAGATGGCCGCCACCGAGCCTGTGTCTCCTGACAAGATGGCCGCCGCCACGCCTGAACCTGAGCCCTCAGTTAGGGCTACACTAACAATTATGGCCACAGCCATATGGTGTGTGTGGTCTGTGCACACATTTGAAGTTCACGTCACGTCTGCCGATCCAGAGACTGAGCTTCACGTCACGTCTGCCGATCCAGAGACTGAGCTTCACGTCACGTCTGCCGAGCCAGAGACTGAGCTTCACGTCACGTCTGCCGAGCCAGAGACTGAGCTTCACGTCACGTCTGCCGAGCCAGAGACTGAGCTTCACGTCACGTCTGCCGAGCCAGAGACTGAGCTTCACGTCACGTCTGCCGAGCCAGAGCCTGTTCACGTCATTTCTGTTCTCGAGTCGTTGTCTGTTCCAGCCCATAACCCCATAGCTGTCCCCAAGAAAATTTTGGGGGGGGGCAGTAGGGTCCTTGATAGGACCATGGAGGCCGCGCCGCCATGGCCACCTGAACTATCTGGTCCACCCTGGCCACCTGAACTGTCTGGTCCACCTTGGCCACCTGAACTGTCTGGTCCACCCTGGCCTCCAGCACAGCCGGATCCGCCCTGGCTTCCTGCACTGCCGGATCCGCCCTGGCTTCCTGCACTGCCGGATCCGCCCTGGCTTCCTGCACTGCCGGATCCGCCCTGGCTTCCTGCACTGCCGGATCCGCCCTGGCTTCCTGCACTGCCGGATCCGCCCTGGCTTCCTGCACTGCCGGATCCGCCCTGGCTTCCTGCACTGCCAGGTCCGCCCACGCCTTGCCACGGTCCAGGTCCGCCCACGCCTTGCCACGACCCAGGTCCGCCCACGCCTTGCCACGACCCAGGTCCGCCCACGCCTTGCCACGGCCCAGGTCCGCCCACGCCTTGCCACGGCCCAGGTCCGCCCACGCCTTGCCACGGCCCAGGTCCGCCCACGCCATGCCACAACCCAGGCCCGTCCACGCCATGCCACGTCCCATGTCCTGTCCCCCTGCACGGGCCTGGCCCACCATCCCTCCCCCAAGACCGCCTCCGCTCCACCACCCACCTGGACTCTTATGTTTTGCTGGGAGACGCCCTTAGAGGGGGGGATTCTGTCACGGTTTTGGTCTGGTTTTGTTCTTGTCTTGTTTCTATGTCTGTCATGTGATTCCCTGTTTGTCATGTGATCCTGCCATGTCTTGTCATTGGTTAATTGTCTGATCATTGTTCACAGGTGTCCCTTGTTTTGTCATTAGTCTGTGTATTTAAGCCCTCATGTTTGCCATGTGTCTTTGTCAAGTATTGTTTCCTGTAGTCTGCTGTTGTGTGAAGTTCATGTTCAAGATTTGGTTTTTGTTTTCATGCCACGCCATGTTTTTGTTTCATGTTTTATTTTAGTTAAAATAAACTGCACTTGGGTTCTCACTTTCAACTTGCCTCCAGTGGATCCTTTATTACACTGATACATTTTTACAGCAGTTTAAAGTAGTGGCTGTTTTCAGCCACGAACATAACAAAAGGGTAGTGAATTTGCCCACAGTGTACTGTTGAGGTTTTTGAAAATTTTCAAAGCATTTTCCCAAAATATGTGTCAAAATAAGATTTGTCACCAAAAATCATTCCATTTGCTGAAACACGGAGAAAGTTATGGCCAAATTAAGACTCAAAAATACCCCATAGTGGATAAAAACATCCCCAACAGCACATAAGGGTTAAACGTGTCGTTCAAATCTTTTAAGTTGTGGCTCTTGTGATAACGCGTCGTAGGTCACATGATAACGTCAACATGGCAGATGTCCGGTTTGCATTCATACTCAACGAGATCTGGCTATAAAGTACCTACTCTTTTAGCGCTCGTTAAGTAAGTACTTATTGAAATTAAGTACCTACTCATTGAGTATGCGGTTTCGAACGCAGCCCCAGATATAGAGAGCCGCCCCTTCGCTTTCGGCTCATGGGACCTTACTTCGGAAAAAATATGTATGGTAGTCAATGGCGAGAGACAACTTATCTTTTTATTCCGTCTGAACTGTGCCCTGAATTACACATATGATGTTTGTCAATTTAAAAGATAATTATGAAAGTCAAGAAAGTCGCAGTTTGTCATAAAACAAAAGAGTAACATCTAGTTTTATGTGAAAATCGCTCAATGAACTACATCTCTCGTCTCGCACTATGTCCGTCACCATCTGTTGCTCGTATGTGTGCAGTCTGGTACAAAACACTCAGGCATGACGGCGTAACGTTACGATTATAAGTTAAGACTATAGAAAAAATGACAGACATTAGCTTCAGTAAAGTTAGCTTCATTCATTGAGAGAAAAGGTATGACGTCACATGTGCGCCTTTGTAGTCTTTGTAATTACGTATTTTCACAGTCTTATACCTCAACAGTTTTTCATCAAACTGCGACTTTCTTGACTTTAAAATGCATCTTTTAAATTGACAAACATCATAAGTGTAATTCAGGGCACAATTCAAACGAGATCAAAATATTTGTTGTCTCTCGCCATTGACTACCATACAATATTTTTCCGAACTAAGGTCCCATGGTGGACCGCCGGAAGGGGAGAGACGAATCGATGACAAAATCAGCTAAAAATAAATGCATATTATAACACGGCAAAAGTGTTGTTTTGTCATTGTTGTTGTAATATTTTATTACATTTTTATAAAATTATTCTCAAATAAATAAAAAATTACTGAAAAACAGAAACGCCTACTCTAAGATAAATAAAGCCTAAGATTAAGCAGATACAAATAAAATATAAAATAAATCCCAATTGAAAATTTATTGTCAAAAATTAATTAATTAAAAAGCAATTAATTTGACAAAAAGATTAAATCCAAAATTTGGTGATAATATAAAATTGTGATTGATATATGCGCTATTTTTTTATAGACTACACATTGTTGACCAAAACAATACAACTATTTTACAGTTTTGAACACAACGCAAGGGTTAAATACATAAAGTTAAATATTTCACAATAATATATAATAACTGTCATAGAGCATTTCAACAGATATTTTGTAGATAGAAGGTGACGTGACATGTTTGGCCCTTTTCCGGTTAGTCAGCACGCACATTGAAAACAATAGAGGGGGGCTCTTTATTTACGGCAATTATGCGATAATTTTCTATTCATGCGAATTAAACATATCACAATTAAAATAAGGAACATGATGTTCAGTAGTTGGATGTTCTGTCATGCCTGAAACTAACTTGTTCTCGGAAATCAAATCATTTAGGTTTCCGAAACACGCACCTGGATTGCAGCAGTGAAGCAAGAAGTATGGAATGGATACTAAGCAACTAGCAATATACAGCACCCATTTCCATACTGGCAAGTAAAATGCTATTTTTTTTATTTTTTTATTATTTGTATTTCTTTACATTTACTGTTTAAGCATGATGCAGCATAATTTTAGCTAGCACTGTGGATTCGTCATTGTTTACATATGTACCTACCATTTTGACACGTGAAAAAGAGCCAAGTCTTTATTTCCGTTTTTTCCTTTTTTCTAAATGTTCTGTCGGCTGTAATTAAGTTAGGAGTTAACGTTGGTTGGTTGTCTACTCAGTTGACATCTACAGCGAGTAACACATTATAGAATTTAACATTATACTATACTTGAATGGTGTACAACAGCTAACTTCAGTAACGTTAGTTTACAAAAGGTATGTAAACGGCAAACGTTTTTGCATCACTAATTAAGCTAGGCTAATATTAATCCCAACATTTACTAATGTATTACACAATAATAGCCTTATTTTTTATACATATATATTGTGCATTAACAAGATTAAGTTAAATAATTGTCTTTCTACTTTCTTGTCTTCAATAGGAAAGCCATCATCTGTAATTTAAGACACCTAAAGACCCCTACAGGAAGACAAGAACAACAGCTGATCGACCTGCAGTGCCAAACCACCACGTTACCATACAGTCTGTGCAGAATTATTAGGTAAGTTTTCTTTTACAGATAAAATAAGCCAAAAAAGACATTTAACTCAGACTAAAAAGTCATAAATTATTAAATGCCCTTGAGAAGAATGCAATGCTTAGGAATTGCAGTTAAAACAAGACCATTGAAATGCTCATTGGGTCAGCAAGATCATACAAAAACAGGTGGAGAACAAAAGACACGTGTAAAAATAATAAGATAAAGAATTAAGTTAGAAACCATGAAGAACCCTTTAGTCTCCAGCGCCAACATTTTCCAGATCTGCAACCTACCTGGAGTCTCCAGAAGAGCAAGGTGTCAGGATCTCAGAGACTTAGGTCAGGTAAAGAATCCTAAAAAAATTAGCCCCTCTTAATAAGAATCACAAGCTGAAGTGTAGTAAAATACATGAAGAATTCAACTTCCAGAATCTGGAATTTTACTACACTTCAGCTAATCATTCTTATTAAATGGGGGTAACTTTTTAGGATACTTTACCCCCTCTTTTTGCCTTATTTTATCTGTAAAAGAAAATGTCCAATATAATTAAAATAAAATTAATAAAAATTATGCTGTCATTGCCATTTAGTGTTATTCGCTCAATTATAACATTTTTTATGCAAATATAATATTGACATGTTTTTATGACAACTTGACAAACAATACATCATTATCTGTCATAAATGTGTAAAACATACATGACATAGCAGATTAACCATCAAACTTAAACTATTTAGCTTTATGGGTTAACAACATAACATTAAACTGTCATATTGTTAGTTTTGACATTGGCTGTCCTGAGGCCATTATAATATTAACACAGTATTACCACTTAAACCAGCAGTAACCAGTTTTTAGAAAACATTGACTTATGGCGCTTTTCCATTACCAGTACTAGCTCAGCTCAACTTGACTCGCCTCGTCTCGGCTCGGCTCGCTTTTCGCTCCGTTTGCCATTGCAGATAGTACCTTCACAATAGTACCTGTTCGTCATAGCGACGCCACAGGAAAATGCCGTGACTAATCTTCTGCGCGACACACACCCGCTACCCACACACACAGAACAATGGAGGAAATCGAGTGTATGCTGTTTATTTTTTATTTTTGCTGTTTTTATTCAGGATACTCCATCTGCCGCATGCAATGATGACACAGTGAAAAGTGACAATTCTCTCTGACCAATCAGCAGTCTGGCGTGTTTGCACGTCACATTTTAGTATTGCCTCAGCTTGCTTAGAACCTCGCCGGAGGTGGTACGAAAAAAAGTACCTGGAAGCAGGTACAGGTACAACTTTTACACAATGGAAAACCAAACAAAGCCAAGTCGAATCGAGCCGAGGCGAGCTGGTAGTGTGTACTGGAAAAGCGCCATTAGACAAAAAATTTGAACAAGCACAACTTACAGGTCACTCCCCATTACTCTCTGCTGCACTAACAGCCCTTCCCTACCCCCCACAACTAAACCTGCCATGAACACGCAGGCTAGTAAGCATTATCTTAGTTGTGTAACGTTAGTTATTATAAAATAAAACAAATCAAGCAGGGATACTTACTTGTAAAGCAGAAATGTAGCTAACTCTGCATCAGTTTTGAATCCTTTCAGGACAAGTCAAGTCAAGTCATCTTCATATATATAGCGCTTTTAACAATGTAGATTGTTTCAAAGCAGCTTTACAGAGACAAGCGTATAATTTAAGGTAACAGAGTTTGTTTTGGCTTTATAGCGGTTCTTTAATAAAGTTATTTTCAAGCTAAAGTTATTTTTGATTGATTTGCTTCCGTCGCAACGATCATTTGTTATTAAATTAGGGGCCGCTAAGACGACACCATTCTCTCTACACAGACTTTAAACGCGAACCTGTGAGAAACGCTGATGGCGTTCACATGAGCATTAAGAACTGGTTCTATAGTTATGTGCGTTTGAATATATGTGCGCAGGTTTGGAATTCCCTACAGACCAAGCCTAAACAAAGTACTGGGCTTTCCTTATAAATTTTGATAGAGAATTTTATTTTATTTTGTCACTTCGGGTAGGAACGCGAAACGAAATTTCCCGACAACGCCTTATCTGTAGAGTGGTAAAGGGATCCTCCATAGGGAGAGACTAGTTGGCACTTCAGCACTGCGTTGTCATCGGGTCCAGGTGAAGGTCCTTCATCAGATCTGGATACGGCCTCGATCCGGGAGGCTGCGGGAAAACCTCGAGATAAACACAGACACTAAAATTAGCGTAGATGCCATTCTTCTCATGATGTAACGAGTACATCAGGATTTATGGGAAGTGTTCCCGGTTCCGGCTGACCTAATCTATGCAGCCTAACATTGAATTATAGAAGTCTATAATGTATTATGTGAATGCTAGGTCAAAGAGATGTGTCTTTAATCTGGCTTTGAACTGACAGAGTGTGTCTGCTTCCCGGACAATGGTAGGAAGACTGTTCCAGAGTTTTGGTGGTAAATAGGAGAAGGATCTACCGCCAGCAGTCGATTTTGATATTCTAGGTATTATTAACTGGCCGGAATTTTGAGATCACAATAGACGTGAAGGACTATAATGCGTTAAGAGCTCGCTCAAGTACTGCGGAGCTAAACCATTTAGTGCTTTGTAAGTAATCAGCAATATTTACAAATGTATGCGATGTTTAATAGGCAGCCAATGCAGTTTTGACAGAACCGGGCTAATATGGTCATACTTCCTGGTTCTGGTAAGAACTCGAGCTGCTGCGTTTTGGGCCAGCTGTAGTTTGTTAATTAAGCGTGCAGGGCAACCACCCAGTAGAGCATTACAATAATATAGCCTTGAGGTCATGAACGCATGAACTAATTGTTCCGCATTTGTCAATGAGAGCATATGGCGTAATTTAGATATATTTTTAAGATGGAAAAATGCGGTTTTACAGATACTAGACACGTGACTTTCAAATGAAAGATTGGTATCAAAGAGCACACCCAGGTTCCTAACCGACGACGAAGACTTAACAGAGCAGCCATCAAGTGTTAGACAGTATTCTAGATTATGACGTTAAGTTTTTTGTCCAATAATTAGAATCTCTGTTTTTTCAGAATTTAGAAGTAGGAAATTACGAGTCATCCAGTTTTTTATATCAGCTATGCATTCCGTTAATTTTGTGAATTGGTAAGTTTCGTTAGGTTTTGAAGAAATATAGAGCTGAGTATCGTCGGCATAACAGTGGAAGCTAATTCCATGCTTCCTAATGATATCTCCTAATGGTAACATGTACAGAGTGAACAGCAGCGGTCCTAGTACTGAGCCTTGTGGTACGCCATACTGAACTTGTGATCGATAAGATATCTCTTCATTTACTGCTACAAACTGATAACGGTCAGATAAGTATGATTTAAACCATGCTAGTGCAATTCCACTAATGCCAACATAATGTTCGAGTCTATTTAAAAGAATGTTGTGGTCAATGGTGTCAAATGCGGCCCTAAGATCGAGTAACACTAATAGAGAGATACAACCACGATCGGATGATAAAAGCAAATCATTTGTGACTCTAACGAGAGCTGTCTCGGTACTATGGTGCGGTCTAAATCCTGACTGAAAATCCTCACAGATATAATTTCTTTCAAGAAAGGAACACAGTTGTGAGGATACTGCCTTTTCTAATATCTTTGACAGAAAAGGTAGATTCGAGATCGGCCTGTAATTGTTTAACAAGCGGTTTAATCATAGCCAGCTTAAAGGTTTTTGGTACGTATCCTAGAGACAAAGATGAATTAATGATATTAAGAAGAGGATCTATGACCTCTGGGAGCATCTCTTTCAGTAGCTTAGTCGGTATAGGGTCTAACATACATGTTGTCGATTTAGATGATTTAACGAGTTTAGTAAATTCTTGCTCTCCAATAGCAACAAATGAATCAAATTTTTCCTCAGGGAGACTACAATGCACTGCCTGATGCGATACTGTAGTAGACGGTTGCATAGTTATAATTTTGTCCCTGATATTATCCCCCTGACGTAGCTCCCTCCACCTCTGAAAACCTGCTCAGCTGTTTACCCTCCTTTTATTTCGGGCTCTGTCTAATTCTTTCTTTTTTGCTTGTTTATCATCATCAGTCTTTTTCCATTTACCCGTCTTTATTGTATGAACAGGTACCACTCGAGAAATGAGCACTTTTGGTTGTTTATACGCCATTAGAACAGCTGAGGCTTGTCGGCAGCAGCAATCTTGATTTTGAACAACGACGCGTTGTGCAAGAGAGAGGTGTGATCAGCACATACATAAGCTTGATTGGCACTACCAAGACATTCCTCCTGGCTCTGATTCTGCTTCTTTTCTTTGTTATATTATTAGATCACAAAGGAATTCCTATAGAACAATAAATATATTTTCTCAATAACATATCCCAAAACATTAAAAACATATTTGTATTTCTGTATATATGATTATTTGTGTGTGTGTGTGTGTGTGTGTGTGTATGTGTAAGCATGCATTATTGAGTTAACATGGAAAAACTGGTTTGCTTTAGTGCAGAAAACTGTTGAAAATCATGAACTTTAAAGTGAAAGTGAGCCAATAAGTGGTCTTCTACTGCCCTCTGCTGGCCATTCTACTTATTAATGAAGTCTTTTCACATGTGCTCACATTCGTATTTAGACACTAAAAATCACTTATATAACAATAACTATTATAACACAATCAGATTTTGTCAGTGTTTATCACTTCATTTGCACTGACACTTCACATAATTGCTAGTAATGTGGTAAATCATGGTAAATAACACTAGAAACATGGTAAATCATAGTAAATAATACTAGAATGTGGTGTATCAAGGTAAATCATGCTAGAATCCTGGTAAATCATTCTAAAACGTGATATATCATGGTAAATCATGGTAAACTATGCTAGAACAGGGTAAATCGTGGTAAACCATGATAAATCATGAGAAACTATGGTAAATCATGTTAGAATGTGGTATATCACGGTAAATCATGCTAGAACATGGTAAATCATGGTGAACTATGCTAGAACAAGGTAAATCATGGTAAACTATGATAAACCATGCTAGAATCACAGTAAACAATGGTAAATCATACTACAATGTAGTATATCGTGGTAAATCATGCTACAATATGGTAAATCAAGGTAAACTAAGATAAAATCATGGTAAACTATGTAAATCATTCTAGAATCATACTAAACAATACTAGAATATGGTAAATTGTTATGGGAGGAGCCTATTTGACTAAAATGGCTATAACTCAAGAAGTAAATAAGATATCTTCACCAAACTCAGTACACATGTGTATGGGTTCAATTTAAGGTCACGTTAAACAATTTTATAGAGATCGGACCATAGGTGGCGCTATAACTGTTAAAAACCTTTAAAACCATATATTTCCCATGATAAACTGCCTGTATTGGCTGTAAATGGAATTACACTAATTCACACAAAATACATATCATGTGATAGATCTGCTCATGCTGAACAACTTTGCCTCAAAAACCACTGCTGTCAATCAAACCGTTCATTAAATATTTACGAATATGTTAAAAACCTACTTTTGCGAACTAGTCCTAGGTTTTTCGCACGATCAGAACCAGACCAGGCTAGGACTGTTCTCTGGATTGCCTGTATTGCTAAATTGCTAAATTGCCCTTTATTGACTATAAATGGTGTTTTCCATCTATGATCATATAATGTTCATATAATAATGTTCAAAACCAGTGCAGTGCAATTATCTGTACTCAATAATTATAAGAAAAATTATAACTTCTTGGATCAATCAATCAATCAATCAAAACTTTATTTATAGAGCACTTTAAAATCCAAAATGGACACAAAGTGCTGTACAATAAAAATAAATTAATACATAAAAGCCCTAAATACAAGGCTCACACAACCCATAAAATACAAATAAAAACACTAACAAACCATACATTGAAACAATACCATCAATAAAACATAAATTGTCAGTTTCCGTTATCAAAGGCCAAAGAATAGAGGTGGGTTTTAAGAAGAGACTTAAAAACAGACAATGAAGATGCCTGTCTAATGTGCAGAGGTAAATTGTTCCACAATGTAGGAGCTGCTACAGCAAAAGCACGGTCCCCTTTTTGCTTGCGCTTTGTTTTTGGCACACTTAGGAGCAGATGATCGGCTGACCTAAGAGAACGGGTGGGTCTATAGGGGTGTAGCAGCTCAGAAATATAGGGAGGGGCAAGACCATTTTGGCATTTAAAAGCAAATAAAAGAATCTTAAAATGGATTCTTTGATATATAGGCAGCCAATGGAGTGAGGATAAAATTGGGGAAATGTGCTCGTATTTACGGGTTCCAGTTAAAAGACGTGCAGCAGCGTTTTGCACCAACTGGAGACGAGCAATAGAGGACCCACTGACCCCCACATAAAGCGCATTACAGTAATCCAACCTAGTGGTGACAAAGGCGTGGATTACTGTCTCAAAGTGCTGCCTAGAAAGAAATGGCTTTATTTTGGCCAATTGCCTCAATTGAAAAAAACTTGTTTTAACCACTGACCTAATTTGTCTGTCCATCTTAAGGTCAGGGTCGATTTTAACCCCAAGGTTAGTGATTGTTGGCTTAATATATTGACTCAAGGAACCCAGATCGGCACAGGGGGTCCCAGTGGTGCCACCAAAAAACATCACTTCTGTCTTACTTTCATTAAAACTTAAAAAGTTAAGAGCCATTCAGGCCTTTATGTCATCAAGACACTTAAGTAATGGACCAACAGTTTCATTCTTTTTAAGAGGGACATAGATCTGACTATCATCTGCATAACAGTGAAAAGACATACCATGCTTCCTAAGTATGGAACCAAGCGGGAGTAAATAGAGAGAGAAGAGAAGAGGGGCTAAAATTGAGCCCTGTGGGACCCCACAAGACAAAGGAGCAGAGGAAGACACAGAATCTCCACAGCTGACACAGAAAGTTCTACCTTCCAAATAGGACCTGAACCATTTCAATGCAATGCCCTTGATGCCCACCCAACGAGAAATCAGGATTTCATGGTCGACCGTGTCAAAAGCAGCAGTCAGATCAAGAAGCACCAGAATAACACAATCCCCAGAGTCAGTAGCTAAAAGAATATCATTACAAACTTTTAAAAGAGCCGATTCTGTGCTATGTAAGGTTTTAAAACCAGATTGGAAAACTTCAAGAATATTGTGCTCATCCAAGAAGGCCATTAATTGACTGTAAACTATCTTTTCAAGTATTTTTGCCAGAAAGGATAGTTTAGATATAGGTCTATAATTTGTGAGATCTGCATGATCCAGCCCAGGTTTTTTAATTAAAGGTTGCACTACTGTATGTTTGAAAAGTTTAGGGACCACCCCTGAGGTAAGGCTACTATTTAAAACTGCAAGAATAGATGGCCCTATAGTAGGAACAACCTCCTTAAAAAGTCGAGGAGGGATAGTATCATTTGGAGAGCCTGAGGGCTTCAAATGCCCAACAATATCCTGTAAAACAGACAAAGTCACAGGTTCAAACTTGCCAAAGACAGCAGAGCAGAGAACAGGGATTGAGGGGTCATAAGCCGAAGATGAGATTTGAGCCCTAATGGTAGTGACCTTATCAATAAAAAAGTGAAGAAACTTTTCACACACACCATAGGAGGCATCAAAACAGACCGTTAACGGTACATTGAGAACTGAGTCAATAGTCTTAAATAAAACACGAGGCTTGTTACAATTTGACAGAATAATTTCAGCGAAATATTTCCTTTTAGCTTCTTTCAAAATTGTCTGATAATGCCGCCAGCAGTCCCTTAACATTTGAAAAGATACATGGATGACTATAATAGGGTCACTTCAATATGTAGCCTTGACCAAGTGTCCACAAAACCCTATATCTCTTAAATGAATGGTCAGACCTTAAAAACAAGTCAGAACAAGCATGAAAAAGACAGATCGGACAAAATTTGCCTCTATAACAGTTAATAAAAAGGGTGAAAATGAATAACATTGGCATATTATTCGGGATATTTTGGGGATATTTAATTTAATTTTATCAATCAATAAATTCCTCTTGAAACAAACTTTGTTGTATTATTTTAATTTAATACTGTGAAGCTGCTTTGATACAATCTGTATTGTGAAAAGCGCTATACAAATATACTTGACTTGACTTGACTTGATATTAAGCCAATAAGTGGTATTTTACTGCCCCCTGCTGTCATTTCATCATACTACTCCATAATATTGTTTTATAATTCATATTTAGACTTTATAAAATCATTATTTTAACATTTACAATCACATTTTGTCAAAATTCATCTATTGGAGTATTACTATTGACAACTGAGTCACATTAAGAAGTGAATACTGAAACAAAAAGTAAAACGGCCATTTAAGCCACGCCCCCGAATACAAATTCACTCATAACTCGAAAACGGAAAGTCGTTGCGCGCTAAAATTTTTATGGTAAGGACCTCTCCGGGCTCTTGATCGAAACGTGTCGTCGCGGGCCTCAGGAGCGCGCCCCCCACGGATCGTTAGTCCGCGGGACCCCTGACTTTGAACGGCCGTAACTCTCGACCCCGACCACCCCGAACCTTGTGTGAGAGCTCATTGGAAAGGGCCCGTCCTTGGCTAGCTTCGATTCAAATGTGGTGTAATTTGCCCTGGGCATTCCAGAGATAACAGGATTACACATGATCTTTTTATTCGCTTTCAGTATTGGGAAACAAACAAATGCTTTAAAAAGCAATATTTTTTATTATGATGTTTTTTATTTTATTATGATATTTGTATGTATATCCCTTTAAGATCGGAAGCCAAGATGGCGGCACGCAGCTCACTTGTTGAATGGAGCTCTGGCTTTGTTGGTATTTCACCACATTAATCTATCATACTAATTACACTTTTGAAAACAACCTAAGCAAGTATGGGGGGGCCCACGATTGCACAGATGAAAAGAGTGGAGGAACAATTGGAACTGATCAGCTTAACGCTGAGAAACGTAACTAAACAGGAAAACTTGACGGTATTGAATGAGAAACTGTCAGCTGATATTCAGTCGCTTAAGATGTTACTGATGAAGAAAGATGAGAAAATAGCTATGTTGGAGAAACGAATCGACGATCTTGAACAGCACACGAGAATGAACGACCTCATTATAACTGGCTTGGAAACGAAACACCGTACCTATGCGAGGGTGGCGGATCCAGCGGCAGGAGTCCTCGATGCTAATGCACCGGAGACAGAGACCCAATCTCTGGAACAGCAGGTTGTTTCATTCTTGGTGAGCAAAGATATTGAAGTTCAGAGTGAAAACTTTTCTGCCTGTCACTTGCTACCTAAGAAGCGTCATTCTACGATCCCTGGGCCTCCTGCCATCATTGTGCGCTTTGTGAACCACAAATACAAAGTCGCGCTGTTGAGACAAGGGGGGAAATTGAAGGGCACGAAAGTTTACCTCAACAAACATCTCACTAAGAAGAATGCCGATATTGCTAAGGACGCTAGATTACTACGTAAAAATGGAAAGATTCAGTCGACATGGACCCGGAACTGCAAAGTGTGGATTAAGACGAATGGATTACGACCAGAGGATGTGAAGGTTTTGGCGATACGGGAATCAAATCAGCTGGATGAATATAAATGAATCATTTCAGTCTCAAGAACTCCTGTTCCCACTGCTGCGATGGATTGTTCGGATTTCTCGAGTGAAAGGATTAACCCAGATGTGTTGGTGGAACGTGAGTCTTTCTGGTGTGATGTCGTTCTTACAAGGTACTATCTTATCATTTCCTTATTATGACATCAATAGACTCTAGTTTCATACCAAGTGACTGGAAACACGTAGCACCTGGAATAGATTCACGGATTCTGAACCCATTTGAGCTGAACATGGACAACAATTCTGGAATTTATGAAACCTTTTTTAATCCTGACTCCAATAACAATTATCTGAACTCTGTCAATTTGTCGTGTGAATATTATACCGAACAGCAGTTTAATTTCTTGTCTTGCTTGTCTCCTACACATTCTGATCAAACCTCGTTCTCTACGTTTCATGTGAATGCACGTAGCTTCAGAGAAAACTTCGATCACTTTAAAACCTTCTTATCTACCTTGTCACACTCCTTCTCAGCTCTAGCATTTACGGAAACATGGCTCCATAATGACACATCACACCTCTATAATCTATCACACTATAATGCTATCCACTCTTGTAGAGAAATGAAAAGAGGAGGAGGAGTTTCTCTGTACGTGTCTGATTCATTTAATTATATTCTCAGAAAGGATTTAAGTAATGACTTTAACCTAACATTAGTAGAATCTTTATTTGTTGAAATTCCCTCATGTTATTTATTGAAAGGGAAAAGCATTGTGATTGGATGCATTTACAGACCACCTGCTTCAGATATAAATACTTTCATTGATGCACTTGATTCAACCTTGTCTGCTACATGGTGACTTCAATTTGAATATCTTGCATGCTGATCACACTGCTACACATGATTTTCTTAACACCCTGTACTCTGTAAATTTCTACCCTTTAATTACAAAACCTACCAGGGTCACCACACACTCAGCCTCTCTTATAGATAATATTTTGTTTAACTCATGTGACTATAAAGTGTCATCAGGGCTGTTATGGTGTGACGTGTCTGACCACTTTCCAGTCTTTCAAATGATACATTCTGTCTTTGGAGCTTGTATTACTAATAATGTGCATGTAAAATATCGAAAGTTCGCCCTTAAAAATATTGGAATATTCAAATTAGCCATCAGCTCTATCATATGGGATGAGGTCATGTTGTTGCAGGATGCAATTAAAGCCTATGATTTATTTTTGACTCTCTTTAATTCTGCTTTGGAATCCAGTTTTCCTCTGATAGCTGTGAAATCCAAAGTAGCTAGAGACAAACCCTGGTTTACCGGTGAATTGAGGAAACTATCTAGAAAGAAAAATCGGCTGTATCGCAAGTCTGTGACTAAGCCTACTCCTCATAACCTAGAAACATATAAAAAAATAGGAACCAATTCACAAGTTTAATTAAGACGACTAAAAAAAAGTTTTATGCCGACCAGTTTAATCGAGTCTCTAATGACATTAAATTAACTTGGAACATTATAAATCAGGTACTGAGTCGTAATAGGAAGGCTGCATCTGTACCCACAGAGATGAGGGACTATGATAGGTGTCTATCAGACCCTATTGATATAGCTGATGGCTTCAGTAATTTCTTTACCAAAATTGGTTCTGATTTAGCACACAATATCCAGAAAACTGATAATGATCCATGTAGCCAAATAAATGGGCGGTACTCTCCCCTCCCTAATCTTGATCATCCAACTACGCAGGAGGTCCGAGATATTATTTTTTCTTTAAAGAACTCAGCCCCTGGCCACGATGGCATTAAGAGTATCCTCCTTAAGGAGACCATTGATCATATTATTCAACCTCTTACTTATGTAATCTCTTTATCATTTCAATCTGGAATTATTCCCCAAGCTCTTAAAATTGCAAAAGTTATTCCCATTTTTAAATCAGGTGATACAAAGGTGTTTAGCAATTATTGTCCCATATCCATTCTGCCCTGTATCTCTAAAATATTTGAGAAACTCGTCTATGAACAATTAAATAAACATTTTATTGTTAATAACATTATATACAAACACCAATATGGGTTTCGAAAAAAAATATTCAACAGAACATGCATTAATACAGCTTGTAAATTATATATCAAATGCCCTTGACAATAAAAAATTTGCTCTCTGTGTTTTTCTCGACTTAAGTAAGGCTTTTGACACTGTTCCACATGATATTTTGATTTCTAAGCTTAATAGATATGGAGTGGAGGGTTTGGTTTCGAAATTTCTTTATTAACAGAGAACAATTTGTTTATCTCAATGGTTTCTTTTCTAAAACTTCTAAAATTTCATTTGGGGTTCCTCAGGGTTCTATTCTGGGTCCTTTATTGTTTCTAATTTATATGAATGATTTATTCCTTTGTTGTGATCATTTCCTACCCATATTATTTGCAGATGACACCAATCTCATTGCAGTACACAAGGATTTTGTCACCTTGATCCAACATGTTAATGACGAGCTAAAAATATTATCAAATTGGTTTCGCACTAACAAGCTAACGCTTAATGTCAAAAAATTTAATTTTATGATATTTCATAATATTAATAAATTCTACCCCAAATAACATGCTTGTATAGAAATTGATGGAGCTCCAGTTACTCAAGTGGCTTCAACAAAATTTCTCGGTGTCCTGATTGATGAAGGTTTGACTTGGTCCAAACATGTTGATCTAGTCTGTACAAGATCCTCTAAAATGTTAAATATTCTAAGAATTGTTTTACCTTCAATTCACTCATCTGCTCATCTAACGCTTTACTACAGCTTTTTATTTCCCTTTATGAATTATTGCAATATTGTCTGGGGTGCTACTTTTCCCACTTATCTCGCAAGAATTTCTAAAATTCAGAAGAAGTTCTTGCGTATGATTTCCTACTCTTCTAAATATGCTCCTTCTGCACCTCTATTTCTCAGATACAAGATTTTATCAATTGAGAAAGTCAATGTTTATCTATCTGTCACGTTTTGGGTTTGTTCTGGTCATGTTTCTGTGTCATGTCTTGTTTCCATGTCTGTCATGTGATTCCCTGTTTGTCATGTGATCCTGCCATGTCTTGTCATTGGTTAATTGTCTGATCATTGTTCACAGGTGTCCCTTGTTTTGTCATTAGTCTGTGTATTTAAGCCCTCATGTTTGCCATGTGTCTTGGTCAAGTATTGTTTCCTGTAGTCTGCTGTTCTGCAAAGTTCATGTTCAAGCTTTGGTTTTTGTTTTCATGCCACGCCATGTTTTTGTTTCATGTTTTGCTTTAGTTATAATAAAACTGCACATGGGTTCTCATCTATCAACTTGCCTCCAGTGGATCCTTATTACAGAATACTTGACCCCCTACAATGAACCCAGCGGTTGCCCTCCTAAACCTACGCCAGGGGAATCTTCCCCTGGAAACGTATGTGGAGAAATTTTGTGGGCTGTGTTGCCAATTGGATTTTAATGACGTGGCCCTCAAGGACATATTTAGGGTGAGTCTGAATGAGCCCATTCGCTCCCAGCTTCCTGGGGGAAAAATCCACTGCTCCTTGGCCCAATATATTGACTATGCCCTATTATTGAGCGGTTCCTCATTTACTGTGGGTTTTGAGGAGAAGCCCCACAAACCCACAGTATCTGCCAAGCCTGAGCCACTTCACGTCATGTCTGCCAAGCCTGCCAAGCCTGAATCTCTTCACGTCATGTCTGCCAAGCCTGAATCTCTTCACGTCATGTCTGCCAAGCCTGAATCTCTTCACGTCATGTCTGCCAAGCCTGAATCTCTTCACGTCATGTCTGCCAAGCCTGAATCTCTTCACGTCATGTCTGCCAAGCCTGAATCTCTTCACGTCATGTCTGCCAAGCCTGAATCTCTTCACGTCATGTCTGCCAAGCCTGAATCTCTTCACGTCATGTCTGACATGTCTGGGTCTCTTCACGTCACGCCTGCCAAGTCCGAGTCTGTTCACGCCACGTCGGCCGCCGAGCCGGTGTCTCCTGACAAGATGGCCGCCGCCGAGCCTGTGTCTCCTGACAAGATGGCCGCCGCCGAGCCTGTGTCTCCTGACAAGATGGCCGCCGCCACGCCTGAACCTGAGCCCTCAGTTATGGCTACACTAACAATTATGGCCACAGCCATATGGTGTGTGTGGTCGGTGCACACATTTGAAGTTCACGTCATGCCTGCCGATCCAGAGACTGAGCTTCACGTCATGTCTGCCGAGCCAGAGACTGAGCTCCACGTCACGTCTGCCGAGCCAGAGACTGAGCTTCACGCCACGTCTGCCGAGCCAGAGCCTGTTCACGCCACGTCTGCCGAGCCAGAGCCTGTTCACGCCACGTCTGCCGAGCCAGAGCCTGTTCACGTCACGTCTGCCGAGCCAGAGCCTGTTCACATCACGACTGCTGAGACTTTTCACGTCATTTCTGTTCTTGAGCCGTTGTCTGTTCCAGCCCATAACCCCATAGCGATCCCCAAGAAAATTTTGGGGGGGGGCAGTAGGGTCCTTGAAAGGACCATGGAGGCCGCGCCGCCATGGTCCCCTGAGCTGTCTGGTCCGCCCTGGCCACCTGAGCTGTCTGGTCCGCCCTGGCCACCTGAGCTGTCTGGTCCGCCCTGGCCACCTGAGCTGTCTGGTCCGCCCTGGCCACCTGAGCTGTCTGGTCCGCCCTGGCCACCTGAGCTGTCTGGTCCACCCTGGCCACCTGAGCTGTCTGGTCCGCCCTGGCGTCCTGCACTGCCGGATCCGCCCTGGCTTCCTGCACTGCCGGATCCACCCTGGCTTCCTGCACTGCCGGATCCACCCTGGCTTCCTGCACTGCCGGGTCCGCCCACGCCTTGCCACGGTCCAGGTCCGCCCACGCCTTGCCACGACCCAGGTCCGCCCACGCCTTGCCACGGCCCAGGTCCGCCCACGCCATGCCACGTCCCATGTCCTGTCCCCCTGCACGGGCCTGGCCCACCATCCCACCCCCATGACCTCCTCCACTCCACCACCCTCCTGGTCTTATCTTGTGTTTTGGTTTTGTTGTTAGAGGGGGGGATTCTGTCACGTTTTGGGTTTGTTCTGGTCATGTTTCTGTGTCATGTCTTGTTTCCATGTCTGTCATGTGATTCCCTGTTTGTCATGTGATCCTGCCATGTCTTGTCATTGGTTAATTGTCTGATCATTGTTCACAGGTGTCCCTTGTTTTGTCATTAGTCTGTGTATTTAAGCCCTCATGTTTGCCATGTGTCTTGGTCAAGTATTGTTTCCTGTAGTCTGCTGTTCTGCAAAGTTCATGTTCAAGCTTTGGTTTTTGTTTTCATGCCACGCCATGTTTTTGTTTCATGTTTTGCTTTAGTTATAATAAAACTGCACATGGGTTCTCATCTATCAACTTGCCTCCAGTGGATCCTTATTACACTATCATGCATATTTATTCATACGTTTATTTATAAGAGAGAAGATTTCCCACCAACATTACAACACTTCTTTACTTTTATTTCAGATACTCATATCCATCAAACAAGGCACAGAGAAATAAATCTTGTCTTACCGTTCTCTAGAACTTCAGGTTATAAAACTGACCTCAGCTTTAGGGGCCCTCAACTATGGAGTAAATTAAGTTTGTCCCTAAGATCCATGTCTTCTTTGGTTGTCTTTAAAAAACAGTTGAAAGAACTTTTGATTTTACAATGACAGCTTTTTGTTATAGTTCCCTGCAGTATACTATAGTCTTACTGACCCTCATAGGCTGCTCTTTACTTTTGATTCTCCTTTACCATTACCCTTCAACATCTGTAACTTTAAGTTACTTCCATTAGGATAATCATGTTTTTGAAAATATGTTTTTCCCCTCTTTTTATTATTCAACTTATTTGTCTGTGTGCCTTTTTTTTGTTTATTCATGCAAGTGGAGTGGAACTCTGTATAAACCCAACTGGGTTTCGTTCCCCTCCTTGTACTGTATCCATGTGATATTCGTGCAGAACAAATAAACATAAACAAACAAACATAAACATATATATATATATATATATATATTATTATTATTATTATTATTATTATTTTTATTATGATTGATAAAGTTTTATATTATTAGATCACAAAGAAATGCCTATAGACAATTAAATATATTTTCTCAATAACATATCCCAAAAACATTGAAAACATATTTGTATTTGTGTGTGTTACGACCACAGTGTGGGTCATATTAGCTGTGTCCCAATGTGAAGGCTGCATCCTTCGAAGGACTGAAGACTTCAAGGATGCAGCCTATGCGTCCTCTGAAGGACGCACCATGTAGCCTTCATAGGATTTCCTAATTGCGCAACCAGGTGTTTCTGATCACCGCTCCTCAACGGTGCGAGAGGACAGCTGCCATCCTGATAATTCATTTGATATAGCCTAATTGAGTAAACAGCTATGGAGCCAGAATTGGCTATTGTCATTTTTATGTTTTATATTTTACTGGAGGACATGGTGAAGATGTTTCAGCCCCGGCGCTGCCAGGTCATGTATTTTTGGTTTAGCCCTGTTTGAATATAAAACCCAATTGAATATAAATAAGTCCAGTATTTCTCACGCTCGTCATCGGCAGCTGTCACGGTTGCCAGGCGACAAGAACAATCCTCCGTAGGCTAGACCGGTCCGAGCGCTTCAGATGCGCCCTTTGATATGGGACATATTAAACTTATATGAGTCTTTAATTTTCGGAATATATTTCATTAAATATTCACGTACAAATGTGAAGTAACCTACTGAAGTACCTTTTTTCCCTCACATATGATTTTACATTAAACTACTCAAAAGTGTATAATGTAACAACCTTGAAAATATTCAGAAGTAAAATGCAGGAATATCATAATATAAATACAAACTATAATAAAAACCCTGACAAGGAGTTTTTTCCCCTGCAGAATACATACCTCTAGTTTTACTCTTGATACTAAAAACTTGTTATTAAAAGTACTTTTTTCAGAAATTACTCTTTTTGAAAGTCTAATTATTATTCTAATAAAAGTCTACATTTTTTTCTTATTTTTAGTACTGTAAATGTTTGTTGATTTTGATATGTTTAACGTATGTTGTTAATAGTTGGAAAAAGTAATTTAATGTAGCCCATGGAACAAATGATTTTCATTTACCAATTTTATTTGAAAAAAAAAAAAGGTATACAAGAGTTTGTTTCAAGTAGAAATTATGACTGTCAAAAAAATAAACAATGTCCAGAACAATTCATTCTCTTTTATTTACACATTTAAAGTTGCATAAAAAATTATGTACAGATTTTCTTTCCTTTTAAAAAATAATTAAAAAAGTTAAAGAATATGTAGAAAAAATATATATTTTTCAATCATTTTCTCAAGAAGAGAAAACAGCCTGTCCATCCTCTCCCTCCTCTCCTGTGCTCTCCTCGCCTCTGCCTTGGTGCTGGTGCTGCTGGTGCTGGCTCCTCCTCACCGTGGGCACCCACTGCTGAACTGGGCCCTGAGGACAAACCAGGGCCGAGTTTCAGCAGTGGGTTTCCCACTCACACCCTCACCTGTCCCAGGACACTTGCAATCCTAAGGGCAGAGCAAATTAACCATGTCTTGTTAACAACAACAGCACAATACATTTCAGCAAAGACGTGTTTTTTTTCTCCTGAATTGCTCTAAAAAAGCTTAACACAGGGGTGCAATCTTAAGTGCATTGTTAACACTGCAAAATATGACACATCAAGACATGCATACAAAATACTTAAGAAATCATATTTCTATATACTCAAATTTGGTTAAAACCACATAGCTTGCATGACATCACAACAAAAACACATAAAAGTGAAACCCCATTGCCTTATCAACTGCTTTTCTTATTGTGGGCTTACTTCTTTAGCATATTTCTTTTAGCCTAATACACAAGTGAGATAGACTAGTGCAAATATTACAAATAGGTCGTTAAACTAATATTAGCACAAGTTTTGCCTCAAACTACATGACAAATGAAGCCACGCAATGGTGACTAAGGAGTTAAGATGAAGTTTATAATAAACTTTAACTCGGTTTCGCTAGCCATTTAAATAAATGAAAACATAATACTTACATTTAAATGTGAATTTGCTGTCCACCACCGATCTAGTCTCGACCGCCTTTAAAAATAAATAAATAAATGCTGTCGTCAACGGCGCGCAATGACTTATGGGGTAGAATAGGGTAGGATAGGCCGCTAAGTGTTCATTTATGTATCCTTCCTTTCAAGAAGGGGGAAACGAAGGACGCATTTGGCGTCGCTTTTGAATCAGGGTAGCCTTCGTCGCGTCGCAATGACGCAACCGGCCTTCAAATACAGACTTCGGAGGATGCAGAATTGAATTGGGACAGCCTTCATCGAGCCGCGTGACGCAATCGGCCTTCAAATGCGACCTTCCAAGGATGCAGCCTTTGAATTGGGACGTCCTTTGTCGCGCCGCTGTGACGCAATCGGCCTTCAAATGCGGCCTTCGGAGGATGCAGCCTTCACATTGGGACACAGCTATTGTGTGGGTTTGGTTGTCCTTTGTCACTTGTTTTGTAGGTTGGAGTTGGAGTGAGTGACGTCATGATGACTGATGGTTTACACCTGTGCTAGAGCTGATGCCGGCAAACTAAAGCAGCTCCCTTCAGTTGTGACGGGGTGCGCTCTCCCATCCTCGTGCCGTTTGCGTCTTGGATTCTGTTGTTTGTTTGCTTTTCGTCTCGTCTCCGTCTTATTTAATTATTCTTACTTTAATAAATGTTATTCTTTTGAGAATGTTATTCTTTTTCACCAAGGTCAGATAAATCCCATCACATAGAGCCTCTTTCACCTAGCTATCATCCTATAGAGACTGTGTCTGTTCCCCGAACTTGGAAATCCAAAAAACGTTTAAACCCATCTAAGGTTAAAAATGTAATCGATGTTCAACAAATAAAAAACAGCTATAATACAGATGAGCAAATGCTAAAGCTTGGGTTGCTGAATATTCGATCGCTTACTTCAAAAGCACTCATTGTTAATGATATGATTTCAGATAATAACCTAGATGTGCTGTGTTTGACAGAAACCTGGCTAAAACCAAACGATTACATTACTTTAAATGAGTCCACCCCGCAAGATTACTGTTATAAACATGAGCCTCGTCTGAAACGCAAAGGGGGAGGAGTTGCTGTAATTTATAGTAATATTTTCAAAACCACTAAGAAATCAAGTTTTAAATATAATTCTTTTGAAGCATTGGTGCTTAATGTAAAAATATATAGTATAAACGATAAATCACGTTTGAGATTTGTGCTGGCTACTGTATACAGGCCACCAGGGCACCATAAAGATTTTATCAAAGAATTTGCAGACTTTCTATCAGAATTAATATTGACTGCAGATAAAGTACTAATTGTTGGTGATTTTAATATACACATCGATAATGAAAAAGATGCATTGGGATTGGCATTTAAAGACATTGTAAACTCAATTGGAGTTAGACAACACGTGTCAGGACCTACTCATTGTCGTAATCATACTCTAGATCTAATATTATCACATGGAATAGATGTTGATGCCGTTGAAATTCTGCAGCAGAGCGATGACATCTCAGATCATTATCTAGTCTCGTGTAAATTACATTTAGCCAAGGCTGCAAAGCCGACTCCGTGTTTCAAATATGTTAGAACTATAACTTCTGCCACTAAAGATTGCTTTATTAATAATCTTCCTGATCAGTTTCATCATCTCAGCATCCCGGATAGCTTAGAACAACTTGATATTGCAACAGAAACTTTTAACTCTCTCTTTTCCAGCACTTTAGACACAGTTGCTCCGTTGTGCTTAAAGAAGATTAAAGAAAATAGTCCAACGCCATGGTATAACGAGCACACTCGGGCCCTTAAGAGAGCAGCCAGAAAAATGGAGCGCAACTGGAAGAAAACAAAACTAGAGGTATTTCGCATTTCATGGAAGGAGAGCTCGATTACTTACAGAGAGGCTTTAAAAGCTGCTAGATCTGCTTATTTTTCAACCCTATTAGAAGAAAATAAACATAATCCTAGGTATTTATTTGAAACGGTGGCTAAACTAACGAAAAAGAAAGCTTCAAGCACCGAAGTTTCCAAGCAACATAGCAGTAATGATTTTATGAACTTTTTCACTTATAAGATTGATAATATCAGGGACAAAATTATAACTATGCAACCGTCTACTACAGTATCGCATCAGGCAGTGCATTGTAGTCTCCCTGAGGAAAAATTTGATTCATTCGTTGCTATTGGAGAGCAAGAATTTACTAAACTCGTTAAATCATCTAAATCGACAACATGTATGTTAGACCCTATACCGACTAAGCTACTGAAGAGATGCTCCCAGAGGTCATAGATCCTCTTCTTAATATCATTAATTCGTCTTTGTCTCTAGGATACGTACCAAAAACCTTTAAGCTGGCTATGATTAAACCGCTTGTTAAAAAACCGCAACTTGATCCTTCAGAATTAGTCAATTACAGGCCGATCTCGAATCTACCTTTTCTGGATATTAGAAAAGGCGGTATCCTCACAACTGTGTTCCTTTCTTGAAAGAAATTATATCTGCGAGGATTTCCAGTCTGGATTTAGACCGTACCATAGTACCGAGACCGCTCTCATTAGAGTCACAAATGATTTGCTTTTATCATCCGATCGTGGTTGTATCTCTCTATTAGTGTTACTCGATCTTAGTGCGGCATTTGACACCATTGACCACAACATTCTTTTAAATAGACTCGAACATTATGTTGGCATTAGTGAAATTGCACTAGCATGGTTTAAAGGAACACTCCACCGTTTTTTGAAATAGGGCTTATTCACCTTCTTTCCCACATTTAGATAGGTGGGCAAATGCATTTTTGTCTCAGTGCATGCATTGTTTTAGTTTGACAGGGTCGGCGTGAGCTTAGCTTAGCATAATGAATGGAATCCTTTGTTGCCAGCTAGCATGTCCTGAATAAAAGTGATATAAAAAATAAAAAAAACCCTACCTAATTACTTCTTGTGGCCTGCGTATTCACAACAAGTACAAATAGCGATGCAGATTAACACTAGGCGATTTCCTAGGCAGATATTGATTTATATATTAAGGACTATATTAGGGGGAAGCACAGGCGAAGCACTGCTACTTGGGCGTGATATCTCTGCGCCCAAGTAGCAGTGCTTCGCCTGTGCTTCCCCCTAATATAGTCCCAAGTCAAAATCTGCATAGGAAATCGCCTAGTGTTAATCTGCATCGCTATTTGTACTTGTTGTGAATACGCAGGCCACAAGAAGTAATTAGGTGGGGTTTTTAAATTTTTTATATCACTTTTACTCAGGACATGCTAGCTGGCAACAAAGGATTCCATTCATTATGCTAAGCTAAGCTAGCGCCAACCCTGTCAAACTAAAACAATGCATGCACTGAGACAAAAATGCATTTGCCCACCTATCTATATGTAGGAAAGAAGGTGAATAAGCCCTATTTCAAAAAACGGTGGAGTGTTCCTATAAATCATACTTATCTGACCGTTATCAGTTTGTAGCAGTAAATGAAGAGATATCTTATCGATCACAAGTTCAGTATGGCGTACCACAAGGCTCAGTACTAGGACCGTTGCTGTTCACTCTGTACATGCTACCATTAGGAGATATCATTAGGAAGCATGGAATTAGCTTCCACTGTTATGCTGACGATACTCAGCTCTGTATTTCTTCAAAACCTAACAAAACATACCAATTCACAAAATTAACGGAATGCATAGCAGATATAAAAAATTGGATGACTCGTAATTTCCTACTTCTAAATTCTGAAAAAACAGAGATTCTAATTATTGGACAAAAAACTTCCTCACGTAGTAACCTAGAATACTGTCTAACACTTGATGGCTGCTCTGTTAAGTCTTCGTCGTTGGTTAGGAACCTGGGTATGCTCTTTGATACCAATCTTTCATTTGAAAGTCACGTGTCTAGTATCTGTAAAACCGCATTTTTCCATCTTAAAAATATATCTAAATTACGCTATATGCTCTCATTGACAAATGCGGAACAATTAGTTCATGCGTTCATGACCTCAAGGCTAGATTATTGTAATGCTCTACTGGGTGGTTGCCCTGCACGCTTAATTAACAAACTACAGCTGGTCCAAAACGCAGCAGCTCGAGTTCTTACCAGAACCAGTAAGTATGACCATATTAGCCCGGTTCTGTCAACACTGCATTGGCTGCCTATTAAACATCGCATACATTTTAAAATATTGCTGATTACTTACAAAGCACTAAATGGTTTAGCTCCGCAGTACTTGAGCGAGCTCTTAACGCATTATAGTCCTTCACGTCTATTGCGATCTCAAAATTCTGGCCAGTTAATAATACCTAGAATATCAAAATCGACTGCTGGCGGTAGATCCTTCTCCTATTTAGCACCAAAACTTTGGAACAGTCTTCCTACCATTGTCCGGGAAGCAGACACACTGTCAGTTCAAAGCCAGATTAAAGACACATCTCTTTGAACTAGCATTCACATAATACATTATAGACTTCTATAATTCAATGTTAGGCTGCATAGATTAGGTCAGCCGGAACCGGGAACACTTCCCATAAATCCTGATGTACTCGTTACATCATGAGAAGAATGGCATCTACACTAATTTTAGTGTCTGTGTTTATCTCGAGGTTTTCCCGCAGCCTCCCGGATCCAGGCCGTATCCAGATCTGATGAAGGACCTTCACCTGGACCCGATGACAACGCAGTGCTGAAGTGCCAACTAGTCTCTCCCTATGGAGGATCCCTTTACCACTCTACAGATAAGGCGTTGTCGGGAAATTTCGTTTCGCGTTCCTACCCGAAGTGACAAAATTAAATAAAATTCTCTATCAAAATTTATAAGGAAAGCCCAGTACTTTGTTTAGGCTTGGTCTGTAGGGAATTCCAAACCTGCGCACATATATTCAAACGCACATAACTATAGAACTAGTTCTTAATGCTCATGTGAACGCCATCAGCGTTTCTCACAGGTTCGCGTTTAAAGTCTGTGTAGAGAGAATGGTGTCGTCTTAGCGGCCCCTAATTTAATAACAAATGATCGTTGCGACGGAAGCAAATCAATCAAAAATAACTTTAGCTTGAAAATAACTTTATTAAAGAACCGCTATAAAGCCAAAACAATCTCTGTTACCTGAAATTATACGCTTGTCTCTGTAAAGCTGCTTTGAAACAATCTACATTGTTAAAAGCGCTATATAAATGAAGATGACTTGACTTGACTTGACTTGACTTTAGAAATGCCTTAAATCCACATATTGAAAACCAGCTTTTTTTCTAGAGCCAGACCATATAAAGGGGGCGCGCATTCAAGCGCACTCTCATCTCATGCTCTCAACAGACAGCAACTGGTCGCAGCTTTTTCGCTCCTCCACGTCTTAACAAAGAGTTAATTTACCTGGTTAATTTCATTGTAGAGGATATATCTGTATATATATATATAAGTATATATATATTGTATTTTATACATATTATAGTTTATATATATATATATATATATATATATTATATATACTGTAAATATATTTCTTCTACTGTTCCTGAAAGTTTTTTTTCTCAAGTTCAAGTCAGCCTGAAGAAGGTAATATTTATTTACCGAAATGTCGCAAAAGACTTGAACGCATTTATTTATGATTTTTTTTATTTTTTTTTTATGTTTCTTTGTTATTTCTTGTTCAGTTAAAAAAAATCTATAAAAATCTAACCAAAAAAAATGCATAAAAATACCAAAAAGTTCAAAAGAATTACACACATAGTTCTGACATTATGGACAATTTCCGTGGTAGACCAAGACAGAGAACCACACACACGTCCAAAAATTAGACACACAAGTGTTATGGTGCGTTCACACCAAACGCGAATATGCGTCTGGCGCGAGTGATTTCAATGTTAAGTCAATGGTAAGACGCATTTACGCGCGTCTGGAGGTCTTGCGGCGCGAATGAGGCGTTTAGCGCGGCGCGGTAGACGCGAATTCGCCTCATTCGCGCGAATTGAGCGTTTGGTTACGCGCGAAATTTATTAGTGCTATTTGTGCATTCACGCGTTTGACGCGAATTCGCGTCTGCCGCCCGAGTTGAAAAATCTGAACTTCTGCGTCAATTCGCGCCGCGTTAACCAATCAGGAGCCTGCTTGATGCTGTGACGGCAGGCCCGCTCGGAGTCACTCATTCAAAATGGAGGAGAGTTTAATTTTGGCAGTGAGCAGTCGGCCTGAGTTGTACGACAGTACTTCTTATTTCTATAGAGACAGGAATAAAAAGGTCATCCAGGCGCAGCTCCTGGAGCAAATGATGAAACTCGCCGAACTGGGTTCGCCTCCGAAGGGTCTGATGGACCCAAAATACGGCGACGATGATCCCTACGCCGCTGTTCTGCTCTCCAGAGCAAATACAGAGCGGCGACTCTCTCGATAAATGACCGATCAATAACAGACATCTTGTAAAAAGATGGCCGCCAACGGGGTTCGAAACTTTTGAAACTTTCGCCTCTGACGCGCGTAAATTTCGCTTCAAACTTATTTCGCTCTTGACGCGCGAATGCACACAAAGTGGTCACGCGTATAACTAGACGCGGCAGGCGCGAATTTTGACGCAGATTCGCGTTTGGTGTGAACGCAGCATTACACCAGATTATAAATATTTTAATTTCACCCCAAGTAACACTTCAGCATGCCACCGTGATAAGGAGCAGAGTTTCCCATACAGGAGACAAAGAAATACAGCTCCACGGTTCCGCCCTGTAAAAAAACAGAAACAACACAAACATTCAGAAACATCAAAACAGGGAATTTAATAGAGCCACTCACAGTGAGGTGTCCAGGCCTGGACCCTCCCAACACTTCCCTGCTCCACAAAATTACCGTTATGAGAAGGTAGCAGATCCATACATATCTCCCTATCATAAGGATCATTTTGGATCAGTGGCAGGCCCATACAGGCCTCCTGGTCAGAACACAAAGGGTAAAAAACGCCAAAAGAGAGAAATCAGAGAATCACGTCCCTATTAGGATGATATGGTAGTACACAAACACGCTCGGCGTGAATATTTTTATGAAGGTTCGGAGACTGAGGATGAGGATGACTTTCCTCGCCCCCAACACCTTGACTACCAACATACCAGACCATCCTTTCATAGCAACTACACATACACCCCCTCCAATCAGAGACCCAGAACGGTTTCTTTCAACTTTCATGGAGGTAGACAGAAGGACGTGAATCCTCCTTTAGGCGACACTTACCTGCACCTCACGAACAGGGGCGGAAACCAGCAACACCGCCCTCCTCCTAGAAATAGAACGAGGGTAAAACCTACAAGAGAAAACAAAAACAGTTTTAGACAAAATCCAGATTTCACACCGGCACCACCTCAACTCAAAACGACAATCAAACTATTCTACGAGCTTATTGGTCAGGTACACCATCTCGAGAGAGTTACCACGAAGGTTCAGAATAACCAGCCGATCACGTTCCAATGGCTCACTGACCTCCTGATAGAGACGGTGAGACCAGCCTTTGCAAATGACCGAGTTACACAGTTGCTACAGGGCAACGCAAAAAACTGGTCCTACACAACACAACTGATTCTCGAATAACATTACGAATCAATGATTGATGCAACCATACAGAGCATACGTACCCAGACCAATCAAGCCGATTGGCCTGAAGCATTTGAGGTGGCGTCACACTGGGCGGACAGAAATTACAGAGGTAGAGTTAGTGCAGAGGCTATTGAACAAGCAGAGGCCCTGATTACAGCAGAAATCTGGGTTTGTGAGAGCACGACGGCACAGAAAGCCCCCACAGACACAATGGGGACCGTACTCCCTCGCACTTACGCTGCTGTCGTCGCCTCCACCAGCCGAACCGCCACACAGGCCCCTGCACCTCTGCCGGCCGAACCTCCTGCCAACACCACTCCTGTGAGACAAATAGGCAGTCAAAAACACATAGAGGTACAAACCTCTCCAACACTCTGTTTACCAGAAAAAGCAGGCACTAATTCTCCTCCACACAGAGGAGATTGGTACTTTGAGAAGGAAGTACCTCCCCAGGACCTGCCAGAGACCCTCCTGCCCATACAGGTGGAAGAGCCTCAGCCCCGTGAACAGAGGAAGAGAACACACAAGAGCCGCCACCTAAAACCAGGAGCGGAACCCTCTTTAACGGTCCCTCCACCCCAGAGCCGCCCGGAGACACCGAGGCCGGAAATCTCTGTCGCGGCCCCTTTAGCCCAGAGCCGCCCTGTGACACCAGTGCCGGAAATCTCTATCGCGGCCCCTTTAGCCCAGAGCCGCCCTGTGACACCAGGGCCGGAAATCTCTGTTGCGGCCCCTTTAGCCCAGAGCCGCCCTGTGACACCAGGGCCGGAAATCTCTGTCGCGGCCCCTTTAGCCCAGAGCCGCCCTGTGACACCAGGGCCAGAAATCTCTGTCGCGGCCCATTAAGCACAGAGCCGCCCTGTGACACCAGGGCCGGAAATCTCTGTCGCGGCCCCTTTAGCTCAGAGCCGCCCTGTGACACCAGGGCCGGAAATCTCTATTTCGGCCCCTTTAGCCCAGAGCCGCCCTGTGACACCAGGGCCGGAAATCTCTATTTCGGCCCCTTTAGCCCAGAGCTGCCCTGTGACACCAGTGCCGGAAATCTGTCGCGGCCCCTTTAGCCCAGAGCCACCCTGTGACACCAGTGCCGGAAACCTCCACCTCGGGAGGAAGAACCACAGGTCAATGACAGGGTACCCACCCCTCAGGTGGTAGAGGCCCCACCAGAGCCTATTGTTGCCCCACTCAGCTCTTCTGTGTTAGAGACAGAACACATATTGTTCCCCTTTCCCCCACTGTCTATCATTCCCAACATAGCAGTATTCTTTTTTCTGACGACTCACCGACTCCGGTAAAACCACCTTCACCGCTCTCTGAGTTCCTTCGGGAGTTTGACCTGACCCTAACCCTAAATTAAATTGAAACAAACACAAGTGAATAATTTGCACAGCAGAAGTTGAATCATATCACTGGATGAACTGAAACACACACTGTTTCTGAGCATACAAGAGTCTGCTGAATGAAAGAGCTCATAGAAAAACTTGATGAAATTAATATTCTTAATGATAATAATAACCTTAATCTTTTAGCGTGGGGCCCAGAAGCTGCTCAGGGTCCGGGTCCAGAAGCCTCTGGAGTTACGGGTCCAGATGCCGCGGGGGTTACGGGTGTGGGAGCTGCGAGCCTGGGGCCAGGAAATGCTGGAGGACGGCTGTGGACATCATAGATCAGGTGTTAATGGGGAAAGGAATCAAGCTTCAGTGTGAAAAGCTACTGACAGTCAAAGCGTTAGGGTTGTGGTTGTGTGTGTGAGTGAGAGAGTGTGTGTGAGTGAGAGAGTGTGAGTGTGTGTGTGTGTGTGAGCGTGTATGTGTGTGTACCTCTGGGAATTGGGGGGCCCCGTCTGCTCCACCAGGTCCAGAACCAGCTCCTCCCCATGAGCGGCAGCGTAACACCGCAGGCCAGAGAGACACTGCCGGCTGAGGCAGTCCTGCAGCGTTGGCCGTCCTCCGAGTCTCTGCTAGGATAGAGAAACTCTAGATTACTTCATGTGACACACAGAAAATGAAGCAGATGGGAATAAAAGCATGTGGTTAGTAGTGTTGGGTGATATGCTCCATTTTCATATCGTCTTATCGTCAGCCTGTGAGATCGGCGATACACGATATTATCGTGAGGGGGGCGGGGCTTACTTATATTATTAACTTGCTTATTTACTCATTAATTTGCTTGTTTTATTACTTCGTTTTATATATGATCATATTTTTCTATTTTGCTAAGGTGGAGTCACCTATTAATAGGCTAGATCAGGTATAGTGAGGTAAAAAAAAGAAGTATTTCAGCATGTCAGCGGGAAATTTACAGACACACATTATCCTCTCATGCCGTTACACATGCAGCATTTTGACTGGCCTACTTCTACATGAGATGAGAACATGTTTTAATAATTTCTTGGGTCAAGAAAGAGTCGGAGTTTGCGATATATCTGATATATATGAGTCCTACCAGTGCTCTCTCTGTTCTCCTACACTTTACATATGCACACTTCAATAAGCCCAAAGAACGCGGATTAATGCGTTTTAAATGCCGGGAGAAACCAGATTAAGGGGCAAAAATCTAAAAGTCGATGCATTGTCAGTTTATTCAGCATAATCGGGTTAAGAACGTGAATGTAAACGCGCTCATTCCCTGAAAGTGAAAGCAGAAACGGACTGAGCTTTCGGCATCTGTCGCTGCATTAACGCCGCGTTCTCTCAGAGACGACGATGGATATAACGGTACAGCGACTATCTTAATTTACTGGCTTAATATTTCTCTTGTGGACCTACATTAATGACAGTGAAAAAAATTAGAAGAATATTTCTTGTTAAACAAGTGATTGCCATCTGTGAAAATCAAAAGCAGCTTCAGAGTTGTGCAAGTGCTCGTGAACTAAAGTCTGTTATTATATATGTCTATGTTATATATATATATATATATATATATATATATATGTAAGGCCTATATCATTTTAGTGATTATTATTATTAATATGTTGTGATTGTATTGTTTTTAGTGTTGTCATTAAATGTTTTGTTAATGTGCTATGGAAACAAAATACTGACGAACACGATGCCATTTTCATCTTGGATCTGTATAAGAATGATGCGTCTGTTAAAACAAACACTCTTGACAATGGATCACCTTGCAATTCAATTTTGATGTGGGGATTTGGTTTTAAAAACATTTAGTAGTTCCTAATATTAATTTAATAACAATACTAGCTTTATAATAATAATAATAATAATAATTTAATACATTAATGGGAAAACGAGCCAATATTGCAGTATTGATATCATCAAAGGCATCTGACTATCGTCGATACACGATACTATCGTCTATCGGCACAACCCTAGTGGTTAGTGAACGTCTGACTCTAGTTCTGTATTAAACGGCTGAAGCGTCTCCTATAGAAGCCATACGGGTCGCTACAGGTTTACTGCGGTGCGTCTCGTCTGTTTTACCTGGAATAACAATGGAAAACAGTCCCAGATACTGATGGCTACTAGTCGGAGTAGTTTTGCACTAGCTGTCAGTGTCAATCATCTTTCACAGAGACTAGATTACAATAACTGATGACCGATTACAAATGAATAAAATATCATCTGAAGGGGACCGTTGACAATTATGGTCACACTGTTTCTGTGGTGTCAGTCGTTCTCTCACCCTCTCCGGCAGCTCCTCTGCTCCTCAGCTCCTCCAGAGCTTTTAGAGCCGCTGCCTCCCTCGCCGCCCTCTTATTGCTCCCGGACCCCTCCGGGAACTCCTCCTGTCCCACGCGGACCCGGACCCCTCCGGAAACTCCTCCTGTCACACGCGGACCCGGACCCCTCCGGGAACTCCTCCGGTCCCACGCGGACCCGGACCCCTCCGGGAACTCCTCCTGTCCCACGCGGACCCGGACCCCTCCGGGAACTCCTCCTGTCCCACGCGGACCCGGACCCCTCCGGGAACAACTCCGGACCCCTCCGGGAACTCCTCCTGTCCCACGCGGACCCGGACCCCTCCGGGAACAACTCCGGACCCCTCCGGGAACTCCTCCTGTCCCACGCGGACCCGGACCCCTCCGGGAACTCCTCCTGTCCCATGCGGACCCGGACCGTGAACCTAACAGAGGGAAAGATGAGGAAGAAGAATATAATCTTTATTCCATGTGCACAACATCTGGCGTTGTAAATTTGTATGTAAATGCTTCTTCTTCTGTCCCTGAAATAAGAGCGCACAGTTTATCTGCACATGGAAGTTGTTCGTTACTATAGCAACAGTCGGCTGTCGACCACTGATCTGTGCTCTCGACACGGTTTCTTTCAGAATTAAAGTATACTGTACCATAACACTGAATATTCAGCAATATTACTAGTCTGACTGAACTGACACTATTGGATGAGAACTGAACGGGATGACATCACTGTTCTCTGAAGAACTGCTTTATAGATGAAATGAACTCATTTAATAATTGATGATAGTTCCCAGCTCTCCACCGGACTTCTCTTGTGTTCTCGTGTCCCTGGCTGCTCAGTGTGTTTTATTACAAGGTGTTTTATTTCTGTGTGTTGACCCTCGATTGGTCGGCACTCTCTGGGTTTTATTGGCCAGGCTGTGTTCTCTTGATGTCTTTATTGGCATCTCTGGTAATAATACTCTTGACTGACTCTCATCTCCACCTGCATCTGAGCCCCTTCTGATCTCATTTTGTTTCGTAATGATCCCAGTTTATGGCCGATATCCCCTAATCTCGCGATACATGGCCCCATCCATCCTCCCCTCAATACGGTGCAGTCGTCCTGTCCCCTTTGCAGAAAAGCATCCCCAAAGAATGATGTTTCCACCTCCATGCTTCACAGTTGGGATGGTGTTCTTGGGGTTGTACTCATCCTTCTTCTTCCTCCAAACACGGCGAGTGGAGTTTAGACCAAAAAGCTCTATTTTTGTCTCATGACCTTCTCCCGTTCCTCCTCTGGATCATCCAGATGGTCATTGGCAAGCTTCAGACGGGCCTGGACATGCGCTGGCTTGAGCAGGGGGACCTTGCGTGCGCTGCAGGATTTTAATCCATGACGGCGTAGTGTTACTAATGATTTTCTTTGAGACTGTGGTCCCAGCTCTCTTCAGGCCATTGACCAGGTCCTGCCGTGTAGTTCTGGGCTGATCCCTCACCTTCCTCATGATCATTGATGCCCCACGAGGTGAGATCTTGCATGGTGCCCCAGACCGAGGGAGATGGACCGTCATCTTGAACTTCTTCCATCTTCTAATAATTGCGCCAACAGTTGTTGCCTTCTCACCGAGCTGCTTGCCTATTGTCCTGTAGCCGTCCCAGCCTTGTGCAGGAATTCTTACTGGTTGGTAGGTGATCAAATACTTATGTCATGCAATAAAATGCAAATTAATTATTTAAAAATCATACAATGTGATTTTCTGGATTTTTGTTTTAGATTTAAAGGTTGTATCAGTGATTTCAGGCCCAAAAAAGGCCCAAACATAAATTATCACATTCATCTAATCTTTCCTAACGATCTGCTAGCTGCCCGCCCCATAAGCAGGTCGTCAAAAAACGCGTCTCTGTAGGCAGCCTAGGCTCTGAGATCTGCACACAAAAACAATTGGTTTCACCAATATGGAAGTAAAATAATGTCAAATGTTTTTGAAATAAAAAAGCCTGTTGAATTGCACTACTTGAAAAAAAATAGGCATTGCATTAACCATGCTTGCATTTTAATGCATTGTATTTTCAGGGCTTGCATTTTTATGGGCTGAAATTCAACATGGTTGAATATTTAAGCTGTGAATATTTCAATTAAAAACATTTCAAACACATTTCCATTATTAAAAATTCAATAATCCATATTCACCTTTCATATTTCACTTCCAAAATATTCAAACTGTTTAAAAATACAACCTATCATATCCAACAGGCAATTTTCGGTCCATTTTTTATTTCGCTTTGCAAATTCGCTTCCACAAATTCAGTGGTTCAAATTTGACAGTAAATTCAACGGAACTGCAGGTAAAGCAGTAGATTACCGAGCATACTCTCCATCTGCTGTTAGTCAACCCCACCAGCAGGAGGTGCAAAAGCGTGTGTTGTTGACGAAGACCAGAGCAACAGTTAGAGCAAGCCATTCATTCATTAAACTCATTTACTCGCCAGCAGCCATGTCACCCTGTAGCCCAAGACTGGTTGCCCACTGAAGCTAAGCAGGGCTGAGCCTGGTTAGTACCTGTGCTGCGTTCCAGTCCACTTTTAGACACGCACTCGCGAACTTCCCTAAGCACTTCCCCTCGGGGGAATCCCCGCCGCCATTTTGAAGTGCGTTCCACTTCGTGAAGTGGACGAGGGAAGTTTAGATGGACAGACCCTCGTTCCCTCGATTTTGACCGAGGGAGCGAGTCTACTTCATATGTACACTTCAGGCACCTATATGTCCCACAATGCAGTACGATTGTGATGTCACCACAGATCTCGTCTAATCACCACCACAACAAACAACTCTATGATATATTAATTCTAATTTTTTTTTTATTGAAAACAACCCAAAAACCATATATACATTTGGATGCTGCATTAAACAAATTCTTAAAGGGAAAACAAATGTAAATAATAAATAAACTCCACAGCTGATTCCAAGTGATCAAGGGCTTAGGACGTTCCAATTCAGCCCATTGCAGTTTCCGCCAGTAGTGGGCACTCGCAATGACGTACATCCGAGTGAACGAGACGGAGGGAAGTTAGCAAGTGAAGGGCATGACAATTTTGGACTGGAACGCAGCCCTGGATGGGAGACCTCCTGAGAAAACCAGGTTGCTGCTGGAAGAGGTGTTAGTGAGGCCAGCAGTGGGTGCTCACCCTGTGGTCTGTGTGGATCCTAACGCCCCAGTATAGTGATGGGGACACTATACTGCCAAAAGAGCACCGTCCTTCGGATGAGACGTAAAACCGAGGTCCTGACTCTCTGTGGTCATTAAAAATCCCAGGATGTCTTTCGAAAGAGTAGGGGTGTAACCCCGGCATCCTGGCCAAATTTGCCCAGTGGCCTCTGTCCATCATGGCCTCCTAATCATCCCCATATACTGATTGGCTTCATCACTGTCTCCTCTCCACCAGTAAGCTGGTGGGCGTTCTGGCGCAATATGGCTGCCGTCGCATCATCCAAGTGGATGCTGCACATTGGTGGTGGTTGAGGAGATTCCCCCCTGCTATGTAAAGCGCTTTGAGTGCCGAGAAAAGCACTATATAAATGTAATGAATTATTATTAATTATTAATTAATTATTATTTATAGCATTGTAAGTGTATTTGTGATTATTATGACGGCGGTTTTATGTTAAATTCAGTGTCTTCACGGTTACTTTTCCTGTGTAGCCTACATGCATCTTTCTCTACCGTGAACGAGATTATAATGTTATTCCCCGATGCGGATGTACGGATCCAATGTTACATTTTTGAGGTTGACATATATTTCTCTTGGTTGTTTAGTTGCCTTAACTTTATATTGTGGCGATGTGCTGCATGCAGGCTATTAGCATACCTGCCAACCTGTACGCATTTTGTGTAGCAGATACGCATTTTGACTTCAAAGTACGCTGGTATGATTTGTCACTCTAAACTACGCAAAAACCTGGTGACGCCTCTGTGCACGCGCAGTCCTCAAATCAAGCTACAGCAAAAGAAGAGTTCGACCAATCATAGCGCTGGGTTCATTCCCCAAATAGCAAGCTGGGATGATTGACAGATGCGTAAGGCCTATCATTAAAAAGAGACTGAAAATCGACACCAATAAAGATTCCCGCTCGATCCCCCTTCCACTCCCGCGGCCGCCGTCTGACTGATGTCATAAGCGAGGACAGTACAGTCACGGTACTTCTGACTCCTGAAGGTAAACGGCCTGGGGTTGATGTGGAAAGTTGATTGTTGAGTTAACTTAATCTTTTGGATTCGATGATCATATTTCAAACGGGACACTTGTTACATTCCCATGAGTTAGAGTTTCAGTGCAGAGTAGGCAGAGCAGAGAGAGGAACTAACAGGACACAGAGTGAAGGACACATGTCAGAAAGAGCTCGAAGCCTGACAACCGTGAGCTGGATGAATTGGGTATCCCCACCCAATTCAGACTCCCAGACCTAAAATCTAGTCAGTCGGTCAGTGACCAAGCCAGGGTGAGCGATCTTGAGTAGGTATGAGACGGTATGAAAATTTCATATTATATATTTTTTTCAATATTATTTTTGCTTTGATGTCAAGGGATATAATATGTACATATACATGGCATTTTTTTATATATAAATTTTAATTTCCAGGGTGTAATGTGACAAAAGATAAGGATTTCAAAAGAGTATGATGATTTTCTATAGGCACTGTATACTTATGAAGACTATACTAATCACAGTAGGCTCACTTTAGGGGTGTAACGGTTCACAAAATTCACGGTTCGGTTCGATACGATACACTTGTCACGGTTCGGTTCGGTACGGTTCGATATATTTTCGATACAGCAAAAAGAAAGAAATGCCAGAGAAATTTCCTCGATTAAATTTTTTTATTCTTTTTTTAAAATTAAACGAACATCAAAAAGTATGATATTTTTTTACTTTGAGCAATTCTGGAGCTATAATTGACTCTTCTTAGGAGCATATAAAACAAAACAGCTCCTTGGAAGCAGTTATAGTAGTTATAAACAAAGGTTTATTTTAGTTCAGAAGATTAACATTTGAGGGCAGCAAATGTATTCATAATGTCAAAATAAAAGCGACGTAATGATACTTGAAGGCATTATAGCCCACTATTCCTGCCAAACTTCCATGGTTGCAGATAGTGTTACTACAGTAAATCCATGGTGAATGTTGCTGATCTGTGGACACTGGATAGTTCATTCATGCCACAATGTTTCTTCCTGATTTCCACGTCAGCGCTGTTTGATCCGTTAATAACGGAGAAATGTGAATGTTTCTCACTATATCTCGCAGCGATGTAATTACTTCAGTGGCGAATTAAAATGCTTTCTTTACTGGATCTCTTATTAGCGCTGAGTAGAAACAGTGTTGCTTGATCAAGATCGGCTCGCGTAGCACTGGTCCAAACTGATAAACGGTCCGTCAACCACACAATAACGAGCAGTTTCGTTCCATTTGCATTACGTTAGCCATTTGATGTTGGGCAATGTTGTGGTCGCGCCGGCGTCTCTTATGGCTCGTTTCCACTGAGCGGTACCGAACGGTACGGTACAGTACGGTACGGTTCGGGTCGGTAAACCATGAATCGGCTAGCGTTTCCACTGCCAACAGTACCCTTACTTGATAGGCGTGGCAGCCTATGCCGGAAAGAAGCGATCGACGTCATTTTCGCGCGAAGAAGAAAGCGACATAAACAACAATGGATGACATACAGCAGATCTTGTTCTTGCTTCTCAGCATGTTTGTCACAAGAAGCCAAGCGCCGCCACAGACATTAGGCGTTTCTCAATAGCAAGTACGCAAAGTTCGGACTTGTCAAGTCCAGCTCAGGAGAATGACTCCCGAGGACGCGAGTCCGGTAATTCTGCAAATGGAACAGAGCGTTCTTCAAAGCGTCAGTCAGCTCGCTCTGCTACTCCGGTTATCTCTGTATGTACATTTTAGGCAACAATAAAACGAAATATGTTATAAAATACCACACTCCCTCTTTACGTTTTCATTTAAAGAAATCTTAAACATTATAGCCACACAAATGTGGTTCAGGCAACGCGTATTGATTATATTCACTGCATGTAACGTTAGCCTATTTATAACAAAAAATATATATAACACAACACTGCCTCTTTTCGTTTAAATTTTAAAAATATTAAACTTTTTAATATGGTTCAGGCAATATGTGCATTTGTACTCTGATCATCTTCACTGTAATAAAATAAAAAAATTACAAAACTAAACCCTGTCTCTTTTTGTTAAATTTCAGTTTTATCAATAATCAAGCGTAGCGTTAGTTCTGGCAGGTCACGTTAGTCAAGCTCGCATCAGCTGACTATCAGCTGATCCACATCTACCTATAGGAATACGACGCCTATCACCGTATACATATATAAGCTGCTTCAGTATTATCCGCAACTATCGCGTTTCTCAGGAGCGAATTAAATGGCGAAATTCGGCAGGCAAACAACATAATCTCACAAGGAATTGTGCAATCGGGAATTTAGCAAGAGGAATTCATTCCCCACAAGGATTTCACCTCAGATTCATCTTAAACTTGAACACGAGATTTGCAGCATTGATCATAAGTTGCCTGATTTGGAAGTTGCCTGCTCGCATCGCTGCATTATTGACACAGGACTCGACGTGATTCATTCTCCATTCATCTCTGAAAGTCTTCACAAAGCTAAGTCCTTTTTTGCTCATTGCTAAAATCTATCAGGGTTTTGGCAACATGCTTGTTGCTAATGCCATACGTGTGGCTTGGGCTAATCTAACTTAGTCGTTTTCATTAAAATGCTCTTGCTAGGCTTACGCGATCATATTGGCTATGTGCGTTACTACCCAGATAGCAAAAAATATCGGCACGGCTTCTTTTTGCCGCCGGCCCCAAGCTGTCGGCTATAGGTGCGTCCCGCTGGCGGGGATGAAACGTTTGCCGCCGAATACGTCACTCCCATTTCTTGCGAGATGCCGCCGGCGAACAGCCGCCGGGCCGCCGACTTCATTCTCTCTGGCGGTTGCCGCCGTCTAAATGAACCGCGGCCGGCTGGCGGCAAGCCGCTTTGAAATCGACCAGCCATGAGTGAAACTGACAGCATCTTAACTACTTTTAACATTTAAAGCGATTATAATTATTATGTGAATTATATCAATTTTTGTTGTTGCTCCAAAGCCATTAGGGGTTATAACAGATTTGACTCTGATTCCATGATAAGGTTTAGGAAATTACATTTAAATTACTTTGAAACTCTGAAGCGATAATATGTAAAATATATAGAATTATTTTATTCACTTAAGGTGACAATTCTTTACATTTCTTTGATTTATGCACAATTTGAGATGCACCAATAGACCAAAAAGAATTCCTTTTGTAAAACTTACTTGGCAATAAATATCTTTCTGATTCTGATTAGTTTTTAAAATAAATATTTCATTCATGGTATGAACAATTTAGCAGAATAAATGGATGAAGTTAGATTTTTCACCAATGCTTGAAATCAGTGAACAGTGAAAGACATCTGCAACTTGGCCAAAATCTTGGGTTTGCTTTATATATTTTTTTTTTTTTTGCAACCATGGTAATGTCTATGACTCTATGAGAAACATGAAAATCCCTGTTTTGACCTGAAGGATAAAGTGAAATATTTATAAATATTTTGTCTCTCTGTCACTCCAGGAAATTGTGGTTATGTCTTTCATTGTTTTACAAGCTCAATTTTTTATTTATTTTACCTTTTACATGTATAAGGGATTACTTTGCAGTTTGCAATTGCGAGTTTTGCGACCTGTACAAATGTTTAAGAAAGTGTTAAAGCACAAACAGAGAAGTACCTCCACCGGTCGAGAGGGGCAGCACCTAAAAAACTGAAGCAGATTTACTCGTCTCGTCGTCACACGGTTTCAGTATTTGGAGAGAGGGAAGATACGATCTTTTAAGTAAGTACATTTTTCCTTTTTGTGTAACGCAATATTACTATGTTCATTTTTGACATTGTTTTTAGTTCTTCTTCTTAAAATCTGTTCTTGCCTAACTAGCAGCTAGTCAAGCTAAAGTAAGTTAGCCTTGTTTGCAAAGTTTCCGCCATGTTTCTGACATAGCTAGGCTAACGTTACTTGGTTTCTTCCTGGCGTTGAGTTTTCTTCTTCTTCTAAGTATGTTTAACTGTTATGTATGTTTATACAAGTGTGAGTACATGTGGTTTAAGATAGTATTGGCAGAGAATGTCTAATATGGCGAGAAGTTTCACTCTCACTACACTTCCGGCTTCTGAACTGGTTGCAGTTCCACTCTGATTCCATATGAGGGCGCTCACAGGACGAGTGCAGAATGAATGGAGGTCAATGGCGGTATACCCCTCAAAATCCACTTTTCTCAGGATATAATTTTTTGTCTAGTAATTTGAATGTTGTATTCGAAAGGAGATGCAAAGAAATTACACATTGCTGGGTGTTAGATTTTTTAGAGTCACTTATTTGATTTAAAAAAGTCTTTCAAAATGTCAATGACGTCAGAATGCTGACGTCATTAGCAGAATGCTAGCGTGTTATGGGCAACAACAACTCAACCTGTAAGAAATCAAAACGACATAAGTACTCGTTCATTCAACTTTCGACCTAAAACCCATGTTGAACTTGCAAAATCTACAATCACATCTGAGATTTCTCAACGGCAATCGGGTGAAAGAGACAAATTTAGCCGTCTAGCCCCATTGACTCCCATTCATTTTGCACTCATGGCGAGCGCCCCCAGTGGAACTCTGGTGGTACTACAACCAAAATTCGGTACAATAGGGCTTAATAGGGAGTGGACAGGCTCTCCGTAGACGGGCTCTGGTATTGGTCAGTCGAATTAACTAACGTTACAGTTCCTGAACTACGGACAATTATTCTGCCGCCTACGTGGGAATGGTAACGTTAGCAAAATCTTCACGACAAGAAAGACTGATCAGTATAACTTGTGTTGTTTTCTAACTAAACATGATTATGCTGCTAGTCTAGATTACAGTGTTCGCTACCACATGCTGTTTCACCTTTTTTACACACTGAGTTAAAGCATGTTCTAACGTTACATGTTAAATGTATCTAGCTACAGTAGGTAGCCAAACTTTACATCTAGAAAGACTTAGTTTAACTTTTGGTGTTTTCTTACAAAAATAACGATGTATAGGTTGTTTATATGATTTTGTTTGTCTGAACATGGTTTTCTGTTGATCCACTTGTGAAAATTACTGCTTTTTCGAAGGGGTGAGCATTTTAATGTTGTTGATTTTGCCTGAAAAAAAATTATCAAAAAGTATACTTTATGCTAATGTCTCTTCTATTTTAGATGCTTCACATTGTTCAGTTTATCAACAAGGAGGATCTGCCATTTGCAGTGGTTCCGCAAGAGTGGCTCAGCGAAGGGCATGTGCCATTGGCAAAAAAGACAAAGGAACAATTTAGCCATCCGCTGCACACCTCCACACAGCACCTGGGAGAAACATCATTTTAAGTTCATGAAGGGAGCAGGTAAATGGGTCTGACTTGTACATTTGATTTTCCTTTATTTCATCTGTGTAATTTATTTGTCTGTTTATTGTGGATAACGGAATCTTTCATTCATTATTATTATTATTATCATCAAATTTCTGTTTCCTCTTTCTCAGAACCAGGTTTCTCCCCAGTAATCCAGAATCCGCCAAGAGTTTGAGTACAAGTAAGTGATGTTATTTGTGAAGTTTTTTTTGTCTTGGAAACTATTGCTTCTATTTAAAGTTGGCATGAACTGGAAGTTACAAACGACTTTTCTCCAGTGTTGTGATGTATTTCCAAGTGAAAGGGAATATTGAATAGAGGAGCAGGGTTTTACTCTAGCGCTCCTCCTCTCCATCTCTGCTCATAGCAGACTAATGGTTTGAGGGGAGTTGCCACGCCCTCACGCCATTGCACATGACCGGAAGAGAAGTCGTTTCGAGGGGGAGGGAAGGGTAACGTATTTGATTAAAGATTATAAGGGTACATGAATAAAAAAAAAAAAAATGAAGTGCACAAATGAATCATTTACATAAACACTACAATATTACATTGTATACAAATTATACAAATTGTCAAATTTGATTTCATGCTGACTTTAAGATGATGAATCCTTTAATCATAATCTGTTTTTCACTAGGACACTTGATGGGATTCGCTGCAGCAGTTTCTGGATGAAAGGTGTTGAGGTGTGTTGTACATTCCATTAGCTTTGCACAGTTCAATTATTGTTTCATTACTGAATATGCAATACTCTGCATTGAAATTAAAGCTGTTATGTTTGCTCCCCCAGCTCATCAAGTACTAAGCTTTACTCCCCCGGCAGCAAATTTACCCTGGCAGCATATGGGTGAAAACTCTAGAGGTATGTAATACGTTGCGCTTAACTAAGTGTTACATTTAAGTCCAATTCATTAAATGTATGCAATAACTTCAAACATATTTTTACATGTCAATGATTATCAATAGGAGGGAGAAAGTCATTGCTCTATTGTTGGCCCTTGTACTCCAATGGCATCTCGTGTCAAGCATGAAGTTTTCAGCTGTGAAGGTATATTCTAGCCCTATGTCTTAATGTCCAGTGTTTTAACAGTATTGCAAATAGTGCCTTTAGTTGTTTGTTTTATTTTATTTTTTAAATGTAGAACCAAGCCCTGAGGGAAAGCAATGCACGAGCAGGTGAGAACTTGCACTGTTTCTTAAATTGTACTTTTTTGTGTGTGATGTAAGTCCAAAATTACCATATGCCTTTCATTTTGTAGCTTCGGATGACAGCGGCTTACTTCAAGAGCAGGTGAAGCAAGTTCAACAAACAATGTTGAAGACGTTTGCTTGCACTGGGCAATCAGGTACAACTTGCAAACAGCACCTGTGGTTGTTGGTTTAATTCCCGCTGGGGCTACCTGTACATGTAGTAGACCTAGATATAAATGTTATAGTTTAGTAGTTGAGGGACCAGGACTGACTATTTTATTCTGGGAAACCCTGTAGGTGCAGATCAGACCCTTATGCTGTGACGTCTTGCAGAGTTTGGCGATGTTGTGTCTGTTGGAGTTATCCCTGTCAGGGGATCTGTTACTCCCCCTACACACCCAGGAAGATTTGCCGTGTCTTGACAACAGTTTGAAGCAGGATAAAAAGCTCCAGGAACAATTTGTAAGTTTGCTGATTATAAAGCCATAGAGTAATCTAAAAAGTAAAATTTAAGATTGTATACTGCATATATTACAGTCTGAATCCTTAGCCTTTCACATTTTTTATTTATTTATGAGAAGCTTCAGAGAAATGTAATTTGTAACACTTTTTTGGATTTTCAGCTTGGTGTAGGGGATAAAGAATGTTTTAGAGACATGTTCCTTTAGACCATTGTTCAAAGTAAGTTGGATATTTTTTAAATTATATTTAAGTAGATGTGTATGGCCTCATGCAATTCAAATGAAATGACAGATCTGTATTTTCTAAATTAGCCATCCGGAAGAATCTGGCAACCCAGGATGCCACTGATGAAGCGGTCTAGGTTAATGTTTCGCGTTACCTGAAAGGAGCATCTGACCGTGAAGGCAGAAAAAGGCACCGCACAGCTGAGAGGGACCCACAGCCGACCACTTAGGCTGACTACTGACACCCCAGAATCACTGACAACTGGAATCCTTTCTTTATCTTGCAGTCAGTAACATCAAGACCCCTAAAGAAGTCAGAAGTGTCACACTATACTCACTAACTGTGGAAATTACTTTCTTTTTTTTTCTTTTTTCAAATAATGCTTCTAAGTCCTTGTGCCACAGGTCAGCATTGCAGCTATAATTGTCTATTCTACTCCAGAGCTTTACTATAAATTACTACCACTTAACCTATTGTTAGAAATGGCTTGTAAATGTGATGTCATACTTTGATTTATTTGGTATCCTGCACATTATTTCGTATCAATTATTCTCTTTACTTGTCATAATGTTTACAGGTAATTTGTTTCACCCTAGAGCTGTCCTCTTTATATGAACAATTATTGTAAGAGTTGTAATTTGCTTGTAAGGCTGTTTTTTGTTTGTTTTTTTACCAAAATTTAATAAGAAACCTGCATGTTAGTATATTGATTTATTTATTTTTCTGTTATGTTTCAGTGATCTGACACATCTTGTTTAAATGACAGTTAATGTACTTTGAAATGTGGAATAAAAATGCCAAATGGATATTTGTCTGGTTTGAGCAATCATTATTCTTGATAAACTGCATGCTATAAATATTAAATAATATATATATATATATATAGCCAGAATAAGCGGCGGCAGATCGCTCGAAAATAGCGCTTGCCTCCAGCGGGCCGCGGAAGGGCCGCCTTAAATATAACGGCGGCGGGACGGCGGTTGGCCCGCGGGCCGGCCGCGGAACGAAGGCGGTAGGAAGGCGGCTGCCGCTTTTAAAAAGCGGCTGCCGCCGGCGGTGCGCCGTCCAACGTGTTTGCGATGTCGCCATTCTGCCGCTTCTACTGCCGCCGGAGCGCCGACGGTGGGCCGCCGACTCATTGCTATCTGGGTATGTGTTGTCATTGGCAACTGATCGCGTTGCACGGGCTGTGCTTTTAGCACTATGCAGCACAGATTCAAGCAGCTGCTTGATATGAATTAACAATTCATGGTGCAAACATATCACTTTTTCATTTCAGGTGGTATGTCATTCATTGCAATATGCATGTTTACTGCTAAGCATTTCGGGTATTGACAACATGCTTGTTGCTATGGCTTATGCGGTTATTGGCAACATACTCGTTTAGGTCATCCAGGTAAGGGCAACATACTTGTTGCTTAAGGCTTTCCGGTATTGTTGGTAACATGCTGTTGCTCAAGCTTTTCAGGTATTGGCAACATGCTTGTTGCCCTGGCTCACTCACGTAACTATAAAGCATCCAGATTGCGCTGTCAGTTGGTTTTGGGGGATATTGGCATATGGTTGTGTTTTGGGGGGTTATTGCTGCTCTCCCTGCTCTTATCCATGCTAGGCTGCATGGATGCGCAGGGAGTTCTCGCCCAGAACGGAACCATACCGCCAATCCAAATTGTATGCTAATTGTCAATCATATATGACGATAGTGGTCCTGACAGAAATCAAGCGTAGCGTTAGTTCTGGCAGGTCACGTTAGTCAAGCTCGCATCAGCTGACTATCAGCTGATCCACATCTACCTATAGGAATACGACGCCTATCACCGTATACATATATAAGCTGCTTCAGTATTATCCGCAACTATCGCGTTTCTCAGGAGCGAATTACCCTCCTCCATCCCCAGCTCCTCCTCTCATCAGTCAGGATTTGGCATTCTGATTCCCTTCGAATCAGAATAAATTCTCGAATTATGTCGTACTTTAAAATCTTGAATTAAGGATATCTGCAATACATTCATGTTGGTTCTGTTCTGTTTACCCCAAGGGGGGTTATTGCTGCTCTCCCTGCTCTTATCCATGCTAGGCTGCATGGATGCGCAGGGAGTTCTCGCCCAGAACGGAACCATACCGCCAATCCAAATTGTATGCTAATTGTCAATCATATATGACGATAGTGGTCCTGACAGAAATAGCCATTATAAAAGTATAAGTAAAAAGTACAAGAAGCTATACAATAAGAAATAAAGCAAACAATTCAGTCAAACATACAAAGTCAGCGCTGTAGTCTAACGATACAACGGTAAAGTTAAATAGCCTAAATATAAAGTTATGAAATTTCACTTAGCCCTCAGTTCGGCCAGGGAACAAATTATAGATTCACAAGACCAAATATCGCCAAATATATTTCGTGACACAGTAACAGTAGTATTATATTAAACTGTATATAAAAAATGGCACTTCTGGCAATGTGTGACTTAATCTCTCACTGGAGAGCCATAAAGTTGCAATATTGACAGTTCATGCAGACTTAGAGACGCCAGTGCGGGAGTGAAAAGACCCCTTGTCTGCTCAGACAATGAAGGATGTGTTTGCGGGATCAGGATTCACTAATTTGAAAAGCAGCTGACCGGATGTCATAGTCATTGTTGCTACAGATATCATTCCACAAAGTAATGATGTCACTGATCACTACATGGTAACTTGCATATTACGTACTGCTGTAATATGTCATGCGGCGTCACGTTATCAACCAGGCAGAACAATCCTCCCATCCACCATAGATAATTTCTCAAATTGCTTATCTTATCTGTCTCAGCTGCTGCCTGAACCCAAACAAACAGATGAACTAGAAGAACTAACTAGCACTATGAGCACCATTCTCTCTAGAACATTGGATGTGGTTGCACCTATTAAATTAAAAAAGGTCAGAGAGAAAATTAAAGCACCATGGTACAACAATACTACGCATGTTTTAAAGAGAGAAACCCGTATTTTAGAGCGTAAATGGAAACAAACTAATTTAGAGGTCTTTAGAATTGCGTGGAAAGACAGTATGTCACGTTATAAAAAGGCCCTAAAAGCGGCCAGGGCTGAGCACCTCCGCAAACTAATAGAAAACAACCAAAACAATCCAAGGTTTTTATTTAACACCGTGGCTAGACTAACAAATAAACAGACGTCACCCGAACAAAATATCCCGTTACAGTTCAGTAGTAATGATTTCATGAACTTCTTCACTGAGAAAATAGAAAGCATCAGAACCACAATTGTAAACGTTCAATCTTCAATTGCGCCTTATAATTCAGCTTCAATTATCACCCCGAAAGAACAATTACAGTGCTTTACAACTATAGAACAAAAAGAGTTAAATAAACTTATCACTTCATCTAAAACAACAACATGTTTATTAGATCCTATACCAACTAAACTACTGAAAGAAGTGTTACCTGTAGTGGAAGAGCCTCTCCTCAATATTATTAACTCGTCTTTATCTTTAGGTCATGTTCCAAGAACATTTAAACTGGCAGTTATAAAACCTCTCATTAAGAAACCACAATTAGATCATAATAATCTAGCAAATTATAGACCCATTTCAAATCTTCCATTTATGTCTAAAATATTAGAAAAAGTGGTGTCCGCTCAACTGGACTCTTTCTTGCAACAAAATGATATCTATGAAAAGTTTCAGTCTGGATTCAGACCGCATCATAGCACTGAAACTGCGCTCGTTAAAATCACAAATTATTTACTTTTAGCTTCTGACCAAGGCTGTATCTCAATACTAGTTTTACTTGATCTTAGTGCTGCGTTCGATACTATAGATCACACATTACTCTTAGATCGACTACAAAATTATACTGGTGTTCAAGGACAAGCATTAAGCTGGTTCAAATCATACCTATCTGACCGCTACCATTTTGTCTATTTAAATGGAGAAAAATCGATCATAACTCCAGTAAACTATGGAGTGCCGCAGGGATCTGTATTAGGCCCTCTGTTATTCTCAATATATATGATGCCACTTGGAAATATTATAAGGAAACATGGAATTAGTTTCCATTGTTATGCTGATGACACTCAAATATATATTTCATCACGGCCGGATGAAAACGCTAAATTTTCCAAATTGACAGAGTGTGTTAAAGATATAAAAGATTGGATGACGCGTAATTTTCTTTTATTAAATCCAGACAAGACAGAGGTAATACTTATCGGTTCAAAAAACCGCCCACAAAACCTCACACAATACAACTTTAACATCATAGGATGTCCTGTTACTTTATCCTCTACAGTAAAAGACCTGGGTGTTATACTCGATTGCAACCTGTCTTTTGAAAATCATATTTCATATGTTACAAAAACAGCCTTTATCCACCTTAGAAACATTGCTAAGCTACGTAATATGCTATCAGTTTCTGATGCAGAAAAGTTAGTTCATGCATTCATGACCTCGAGACTGGATTACTTTAATGCTTTATTAGCTGGTTGTCCTGCATCCTCAATAAACAAGCTACAGTTAGTCCAAAATGCCGCCGCTAGAGTTCTTACGAGATCAAGAAAATATGATCATATAACACCGATTTTATCATCACTGCATTGGTTACCTATAAAGTTCCGTATTAATTACAAGGTATTGCTACTGACTTATAAAGCCCTAAACGGCTTAGCTCCAGTCTATTTAACGGATCTTCTATCACCCTATAATCCATCGCGCTCTTTAAGATCACTAAATTCAAGGCTTTTGGTCATACCTAGGACATCCAGAACCACCAAAGGAGGGAGAGCATTTTCACACTTGGCTCCAAAACTCTGGAATAGTCTTCCTGATACTGTTCGTTGCTCAGACTCGCTCTCCCAGTTTAAAACTAGATTAAAGTCGCATCTCTTCAGCCAGGCATTCATATAATCCTACAGTTCAAACTACAATCCGGCCTCTAGCTCATAAATGCCAGAGGAGAACTGGCCCCCGACTGAGCCTGGGTTCTCCCAAGGTTTTTTTTTTCTCCATTAGGTCACCTGATGGAGTTTTAGGACACCATTAGGTCACTTGATGGAGTTTTTCGGTTCCTTGCCACTGTTGCCTTTGGCTTGCTCAGTTGGGGATATTTTGGGGATATTTAATTAAATTTTATCAATCAATAAATTCCTCTTGAAACAAACTTTGTTGTATTATTTTAATTTAATACTGTGAAGCTGCTTTGATGCAATCTGTATTGTGAAAAGCGCTATACAAATAAACTTGACTTGACTTGACTTGAAAGTGAGAGGACATCACTTTTTTTTACCGAGTTTAGTTCTGTATGACTGTCCCCTTTTTTTGTCATAATGTTTTTGATAACACAGATGCAACATGACTGATGAAAGTGACTAAGCATAAAGCACATAATATCTACATTTACCATTTATTACAGTACATTGAGGATTTATGCTGCATGCTCCGTTTATTAAATGAGCTAATTTAATATAATTTATGAACATTGTGTCGATTTATTTCAATGTGTGTGGAAAGAAGTTTAATTGAACATCAAATGCAGAAAACATACTCTCTGAAATAAAGTACATACTAAGATACATGTAGTGTAAATTCCAAATATAAATCCTACAAAGATCATCATATCCTTTATGAGTGACAGCTTTACCAGTTTAATTACAATTGATGCTCTGTAAAAATATCGACCAGAGAGGATGATGGCTGAAATATTTTCAGAGTTAAGATGTGTTTAACTGTCTTTTTAAACCAGGGATAAAATAAAGCATAGATCAGTGGATTCAGACCTGAATTTGTGTACAAGACCCATGTCAAAACATTTATGGTTGTGGAAGAGTTTACTGATATAGAACAGATATAGTATGGTATAAAGCAAAGCATATAAACTATCACAATGATTCCTAATGTCAGAGCAGCTTTATTCTCAGATTTCCTCCTCAATGAACCTTCCGTTACACATTTACCACCCTTCATCAGAGAGTTTATAACTTTCACTTGCTGATGTACTACATAGAAAATCCTCAAATATAAAGTTATGATAAGGGTACATGGAAAAATAAAAGACACAAACAGATCGATAACTCCCCAAGCAAAATCCATCGTAAGAGAACACTCTCCATAACATGTGTCTGTTCTGTGTGAAGTGTCAAAATATTCATTATTAATTATAAGGCTGGTGGTATAAGTTGAGAAACAACCCCAGCTCAGACAGATGCTCACTAAAGTTTTAGTTGTGGTTATTTTCTGTGGGTACTGTAAAGGGTGACACACAGCCACATAACGATCAACAGCAATTAAAACTAAATTAACGAGAGATCCTGGGAAAACCAATCCAAGGATTATCATAAACAGTTTACAGAAAGTGTCTCCAAAGTACCAACACGTCTCAATCTGCCTAGAGCCCTCTACAGGTATAACAAGTCCCATAAGCATGTCGGCCACAGCCAGAGAGAGAATAATCAGGTTTGTCGGAGTGTGAAGCTTCTTGAAGTGAGAGATGGAGATGATCACCAGCAGGTTTAGAAACACAGTCCATGCTGACAGCAATGATAAAAACACATACATGATATTGTATTCATATTTAGAGCGTTTTCCCTTGATACATGATGAGTTGATGGCAGGAAAGCAGTATTGAGTCTCATAGGCCATGAGTGAGTCTCCTGCTGTTAGGAGTTTGTTCTGCTCTCTTTCTTGTCATATAATTTATACAGTGTCTGGATCAGACGGCCCACCCATCTCCTGCCCACTGATGATGTAACATTCAAATGTTTTTTTTTTTTTTTTTTTTTTTTTTTTTTTTAACATTAGCTTTGAAATGCAATTAATTTCTTCAGCGGCTCCTGGAACTCGTCTGAGGGGTCCCTTGGTGTGGTTAAGATGATTTCTGTAAATTAGGAATGGGGTCCAGAAATAGAGGAGTTATGTCATCCATTGGAACTCAAGAATGCTTGAGCTGTCCATAACCCTCCCAGTTTACCCTGTAAAATATCTATGTAATAGGTGGGCAATAACTGTCTAAAATGGTGAACAAATATTTATACTGTACAGTGAAAAAGCAATTGAATTGAACATATGTGTAATAACAAGGTTTCAGTTCCCAATGACATTCATTATATGGACAAAAAAATTATAAAAAAATACAATAAAAGTCAGTGGGAAGCGAAACTGTCTGGTTACCCACATTCTACAAAATATCTCTTACTGGTTTGGTAAGACATGAGTGCGAGGGCTTTTTCTGTCTAGTCTATTTCTTGGTTTTGTGATAGAGCCCTGACACTCCTGTATTGTCTTGTCTGTGGGCCTTGTAGGGACAAAATTATAACTATGCAACCATCTACTACAGTATCGCATCAGGCAGTGCATTGTAGTCTCCCTGAGGAAAAATTTGATTCATTTGTTGCTATAGGAGAGGAAGAATTTACTAAACTCGTTAAATCATCTAAATTGACAACATGTATGTTAGACCCTATACCGACTAAGCTACTGAAAGAGATGCTCCCAGAGGTCATAGATCCTCTTCTTAATATCATCAATTCATCTTTGTCTCTAGGATACGCACCAAAAACCTTTAAGCTGGCCATGATTAAACTGCTTGTTAAAAAAACGCAACTTGATCCTACAGAATTAGTCAATTACAGGCCGATCTCGAATCTACCTTTTCTGTCAAAGATACTAGAAAAGGCGGTATCCTCACAACTGTGTTCCTTTCTTGAAAGAAATGATATCTGGAGGATTCCAGTCAGGATTTAGACCGTACAATATGCCGATGCCGACCCCGGAATGGGCGATGCCGACGCCGACACTGTGAACTCAAGTAAGTGTTAGGCGCATGACACTAAAATAAGAAAACAACAAAAGAACCAAAACACAAATTATATTATACTGAAAAACATAAATTTTTTCCTTCTTAGCCTGGACGAGGGTTTCACAAACACACAAACGCCATGGAGGGAAACTGAAAAACATACATTTTCTTTAATGAAAAACATACTGAAAAATTTTATGTTTTACTGAAAAACATTCATTTTTTTTTTCTTCTTAGCCTGGACAAGGGTTTCACAAGCTCGCTTTCGTTGTTTGGCCGCATGTCTCCTTCTGGCCAAAGCCTCCTCTTCTGCCTTGGTTCTTCTGGCTGCGGCAGCGCTTGAGGATGGCTGGCAGTCGAACACCCTCCGTCTCTCCATCTCCTTCAAGGCTGCTTGCTTTATTAAAGCTTTGTCCTTACTTCCAGCCGACAGGATGTTTTGACATATCTTCTGATCCACTGGCCCATACTTTATGTTTTCTCTACTGAACATTTCTACTGCAGTTTTCTTTTGGGTCAGCATGGTGTGTTTCACAGTTTGGATGGCACTCAGAGTGCTGATGCTCATGCTGCCACTTTTTGAGTCAATGATTTCTGACATGTAACTGAAAGATGACTCAATCAGTGGCCCATGGAACACAGACAATGCTGTCTGTGCTGTTTTGGTGAGTGCTGGGTACCTTCCTGTATCAGAAACATCTGCCCACCAGCTGACAGCATCTTCTCCATCAGTGAATGTTGGCAGGCTCTGGTCCACACCATACTGGAGAATCTAAGGCAAGATAAGAACTATTTAATTATCCCACCAGGGACATTTAACCTCCACAGAAGCAAGATATAGGGTTAAAAATTAAACAACAACAGTAAACATCAAAAGCATCCATACTCAAGACTCACAAACACATTACATACTAATAATAGGGACGTGCATTATTCAGCTAACCTCTTGCTGAACATCCACATCAGCAGGGAGAAACTTGCTTAGCATCTTCATCAGTTCTCTCAGCAGATGTCCAGTCTTGGAGTGCCCCCTTGCAATAGGGTCAACAGCAGACAGGCACTGCAGGGTCATGCTCTCCAGTGGCAGCTTTCTCTGCAGGTATTCCCCACAAGCAATGTATCCCTGGAGTACTTGGTCCAGGAAGGGCTTCAGCATCTGTATAAATATCAACAATAACACACTGGTATAGTAGTGCTCCTTTACCATTGGCAAATGTTTTTTGTCCAAAAGTTGGGTAACTATTTTTAAACCACTCACATGGTGTTTTGGATGCTCCCGTCTGAATCTATCTGCCACACGACCCAGACTCCCTTGAGTTCGAGACCTGCCAGGGTCCTGGGGATTGGTGGCAGGTGTTCTGGCTTCACAAAGCATGCAAGAAAGTTGGTGAAAACCTGCAGCTGCTTGTCATGCAACTTGTGCACAAGGGTGTCACGATCCTGAGGAAGTAGTTATATTGTGCAAGTGAGAGATGGACATGAATTTCCACCATACAAGCACAGTAAGACACAACCAGTTACACTGGTAACATAAAATAAAAGATGTTAAAATACCCCTGGGGTAGCATTTAAAATTATCCAAAATGTATGATAGAACATAGTTGTGAAACACTATTTCAATATACCTGGAACACCATAACATAGGCCTATTCTTTCAGAAGAGCAAGGACGCCTATGTAGACACTGAGATGGAGCTCTGTTTTGGTGTCTTCATGCCACAGTTTCTTAACCAACCGCTGCTTTCTGTCTCTGCCCTGCTGTGTCATTCCTGGAAGAGAATATATCAAAGCTCTAATTTGTTGATTTACCAAAGCAAATGTCAGATAGTGACCATGCAGGCCAATGTTGACACACCATAGATATTCCCATAATTTGGCCACATTACCCAGCCAATCTACAACTGCAATGTGTTGATTTACCTTTCCCACTGAGGTCCTTATGAAAAGTCTGAATGCGTCTCTGGGCCTTTTCATTCACATGATGAGCATCATAGAGTTTTTCCAAAGGTTCTTTGTACAGAGCCTTGTCTTCCGCATTCATGAACCCAAAGAATAGGACCTTACAAGCAGGAAGCATGGTTTGAGTGCTGAGTCCAACATCATAAGACGACAGCCAACGGTGTGGGATGAATCTCTTTGGAGTTGAACCGGGAATGCTCATGTAATCACAGATCTCTTGGAGATAAGCCCGCTGACAAATAGAAAGAACACACATATATATATATATATCGTTGAAAGCACTGGAAAATCTCTTTGACGCATTATGCATGTGATGGCATGAGTCCCCGTCGATATCTAGAAGCTCTGAGCAGTGGTTGTGTCGAACTCTAGTTTCCAGGACAGACTTGCTGCCTCGCATCACTGCGCAGGAATCCATCATCATGCTCACCATGTTGAACCACGGGATATCATTGTCTGTGAAGAATTTGTCCAGGGCATTCTCCAGGGTTGCTGTAGTTACCTTAAGTACTTCAAACGACCCAAGGTGCTCCACATCAACAGCCTTCCTCTCTGGGTTATAATAGCTCACCAAAATGGAGAACACCTGTATAAATGAGAAGACCATTGAGAATGTTGACTGTTTTTTAAATCACATCCCCTTGTTCGAGGTTACTGAGTGCTGTCAGTAGGAAAAATAACAATATTGACCGAATATCAGGACAGCAGATAAAGCGAACCTATGTGGGCAGACATGCTTTATATAAAGTAAATATTGTGCCAAATGTTCATGTTATTTCTCCAAATGAAAGCACTGTGTAAGCTTGATGGGATATACATGGCCAGTGTTCTCCTGTAATTGCTTTAGGTGTCAAAGCATTGTATAAATCCTAGGAATTACTATTCTATTAATACCATTACTGCATTACCTTTTTGTCACTACTTGAGGTAGCCTCATCAAGATTGATGGAGAATGGTAACTTTTTGATGTTGCTGATGATGCGGTCGGAGAATGTCTTCCCCATGACGTGAACCATTTTATATTTCGCTGCTGTTCGCGACAACTTCATGCGGCTCAGAGCCACTTTGTCCTGGGCCAGCGTCTGCGCAAGGTTGACAATGACGGGGGCCATTGTGAATGGCAGTGAGTGCTCTGCCAAAGTGCCCAGAACCATTGCCTGATAGTAAAGCAAATTAAAATCATTAAAATGCAACCTTGCAAATTATCCCTACATAGATCTACTATGATGAAATTGTCTGCCTGTATTGTATGGCTGATATACAATATACAGTATATATCAAAATACATTTCTGTTCAGTAATTATCAATGCATTTTATTTGCAGTGCTCTTTACACTGAATACATTTTTTTTTACTTGAAAGCATTGTAAACCGCGACCGGAATATGATACAAATAACGTTACTCGATGGTGCTTTAAATTGAGCTTTAAATAAAAGTGTAATATTAATAAATTAAATTGTGTCATGTAGCTCGAGGCTACCTGTTGTGCTAATGCGCCTGCTGCAGGAGCTTTCTCCTGACATGGTCTCACAATAGGCTTCATAAAATGCATAATTTTAGAGATATCATCCTCAAAATTGAAATGAAGCATGACCACAATTGTGGCTACACTTTAGTTGTGGTTATAAGTTGCTATCCTAAATTCACATAATATTTTATACATTTAATAAATATTGTCTTAATATTTGTTGTTTTTGTTTTTATGTTTGAGCTTATATATCTCAATATTAATAACAGTCTGGTTAATTTTGAGTCTTGAACTGTAAACTCTCAAGGGTTGGCTTTCTAAATATATGTTGGTTATGTGTCTATTCAGAATGACTTGTGAGCAGCAACCTTTTTATTTTGGGTATGTCATGTATGCATCACTTGCCAAAATTGGGGGTGATGTAAACCAGAATTAAATTTAATCGGTTCAAAGGAATCATCAGTTCGCGAATCGGACATGTAGTCTACGGCACGCCTTGTGTAATTATCTCAGCAGAAGGACCTAGAATACTGTCTAACACTTGATGGCTGCTCTGTCAAGTCTTCGTCGTCGGTTAGGAACCTGGGTGTGCTCTTTGATACCAACCTTTCATTTGAAAGTCACGTGTCTAGTATCTGTAAAACCGCATTTTTCCATCTTAAAAATAGATCTAAATTATGCCATATGTTCTCATTGACAAATGCGGAACAATTAGTTAATGTGTTCATGACCTCAAGGCTAGATTACTGTAATGCTCTACTGGGTGGTTGCCCTACACGCTTAATAAACAAACTACAGTTTTGGTCCAAAACGCAGCAGCTCGAGTTCTTACCAGAACCAGTAAGTATGACCACATTAGCCCGGTTCTGTCAACACTGCACTGGCTCCCTATTAAACATTGTATACATTTTAAAATATTGCTGATTACTTACAAAGCACTAAATGGTTTAGCTCCGCAGTACTTTAGCGAGCTCTTAACGCATTATAGTCCTTCATAGAGATGCGCAGATGGGCTATTATTTCATCCGCAACCGCATCACAAAACTCATCATCCGTCCGCCATCCATCCGCACCAACGTTTTTTTACCAATTTTCAAAACCGCACCCGCCCGCCATCCGCTGAATGTAAACATATATTTTTCATTTGATTGGTTCATTTGATTGGTTCAACCGCCCACCACCCGCCTGAATTTAATTAAAATATTAATTTTCATCACGTCATCTGCCCGAGTCCGCGGCTGTAACCGCCAACAGCGCATCTCTAGTCCTTCACGTCTATTGCAATCTCAAAATTCTGGCCAGTTGATAATACCTAGAATATCAAAATCGACTGCTGGCGGTAGATCCTTCTCCTGTTTAGCACCAAAACTCTGGAACAGTCTTCCTACCATTGTCCGGGAAGCAGACACACTCTGTCAGTTCAAAGCCAGACTAAAGACACATCTCTTTGACCTAGCATTCACATAATACATTATAGACTTCTATAATTTAATGTTAGGCTGCATAGATTAGGTCAGCCGGAACCGGGAACACTTCCCATAAATCCTGATGTACTCGTTATGTCACAGGCCGGGGCGAGCGCCAGCGGGCCGTCCACCCCTAGCTTGCGCACCGCCCCTGAGGAGCAGACCGTGGACACGAAGGAGGCAGACACAGAATTAAAATTAAATGTTCTTTATTAAATAATAAAAAGTCTCTTCAGCATTCTCTTTTTCGGGGAGCAGGTTCTTCACTGGACTCAGACAGAGAATGGAGGGTACGTATCACTCACAGCTTTAGCAGGCGCTTCCCTAGCCTCAGACAGATAATGGGGGTACGTATAACTCACAGCTTTAGCAGGCTCTTTAAGCTTCAGCAGGCTCTTCGCTGGACTCAGACAGATAATGGAAGGTACGTATAACTCACAGCTTCAGCAGGCTCTTCACTGGATTCCAGTGGCGGTTCTAGACCACAGTAACTGGGGGGGCCAGGCAGGGGCCACTTGTGCTTTTAGGGGGCACACCTTTAACATTCATCTTAACCTATTTTTAGTATTATTTCAAGTCATTTTTCACCATGTCATGCATGACTGCAATCTCTAGAAAAAGCTAATAAATTATATTAGCTAAGCTAATAAAACAATTTCAATTCAAATGAATGTTTCATTATGTTTAATTGTAGTGTGATATAATGATCAATAATAACACATTTTTAGCATCTAAGCACATCTAGGCACTTTTTTACACCTGGGGTGGGCGATATGGCAATAATATCATATCACAATTTGTTTGTTTTTTTCAGGAAAATCACGATTTTATCACGATTCATTTTTCATGTTGGTTTTACTATTTTGCATGAGACTGAGCATTACAGCCAAACTAATGTCCCTATTTTAAAAGCAAAGCCTTATAGGTAACAAAATATAGGTAACAAAATATAAAAATATAGCTGCGAGCAGCGATTGCGGGCCCAAGCCGGTGGCACCGCAACCCCGGTGCCTTTAGTTACCTAAAGGCACCGGGGTGGCGGTGCCGCCGGCTTTGGCCCTCCATCGCTGCTCGCAGCTATATTTATATATATATATATATATATATATATATATATATATACACACACACTTGTGGTCACTTACATTTTAGATGCAATATTGACTGTTTTTGTTCTGTTCCAGCAGCAAAAATAGTTAAACAAAGATCACAGCAGAACCATCGCGCATCTCACAGCAACTTGTTTTCTCATTACTGAATGATTCAGCATTTTGAAACGAATCGGTTGACTCAAAGATTCAATGGTCAATCCATAAACATCTGTCTCAATCATGAATGACTCAGTCATTCGAACGAATCGTTTGAACGAATGAATCAATGACTTGCTCATTAAGATGGTCGCCTGGCGACACCTAATGGCGGTTTAGTGTTATGTTTAAAAGTATCATTCTTTCCAACGTGTGTGCACCATTATCAATGTCAGTGCGGACGTCTGTTTTTTTACTTTCACTTTTATATTAGCGATTTAAAAGCACCCGCTCGTGTCACACGTCGATTAACCGATGGGAAAATATCCTCACAGTCATACCTAATACATTTATATTTAAATACTACCTAGTAAAAGGTTTTATATACTATTTTGCAGAGGTGGGACAAAGTCATTGTTATGCAAGTCACAAGTAAGTCTCAAGTCTTTGCCCTCGAGTCCCAAGTCAAGTCGAGTCAAAGATGAGGCAAGTCCCGAGTCGAGTCAAAAGTCAAAGCCAACAAGTCTCAAGTCGAGTCCAAAGTCCTACCATTTTAGTTTCGAGTCATTTCAAGTCCTCTTACCACAGAAATAAAATGTATACAAATCATGTATGTCTGTAAGATTTGTATTTATTTAAACCTCTTTTTATACAATGACATTAATCAAATACAGTAAAAAACAGAAAATTATATACATAAAATACATAAAAAACAGGGGGAGGGGGGTGCAATTGTGATGCAATTATTAATAATTGTGATGTAATTTTTGCATCACAATAAGTGTATTGTGATTGTCAAAACATTTTAGTAACTAAACTGAATTTTATTAGGTTTAGTGACAACATGTTACAATGTTTACATGGTTCAATTTCTTGTAAGCTACACTTTTTTATTATTTTAGTTCAATTCAATTATTGTGATTTGATTTAATATTGACTCATTTGGATAAATATTAGGTAGGCTACACAATATAGGCATTAATTTTTCTCAAGAAAAAAACAACTCACCTAATGCTGTAAACATACAGAGAGCCCTATCAGCTGGCAGGATTATTTAAGGTTAAAAATATTTTTTATATTACAACTTTATTTAATGATATAAGTAAAAATATAATAAACATGCAATATAGTACACATATTTAGCTAAATACTCTCTATAGCTCTTTTTTTCTAGCCAACTAACGTGCAATAGCCTATTATGGTCATTAAATGGCTTTCCTGAGGTAAATGTTATGTGACATAATTGTTCTCCAACTGTTTTATTGACCCTTTGATTGATGGGTCGATATTATGAATGAGGAATATACATTTCGGTAAGTTGTACTGTATCTTTCAACAGTGTTCATTCGTGTTTAACGTTATTTACTATCAGCTAGAGATGATCGGTTCACGTGCCGCTAGGGATCTGTCGCGTCACATTTACAAGCGCCAAAACGGTATTTATTGTCTGAATTTCATAATAAAATTGACAGAATCTGAGAGCTGAGATTTTTTTATATCATAAGTAACCTACTCTGTTTAGTCTGTCGATCTCCGTGTCCTCTTTGCCTCGCGATTTTTCTGTGCGTGAGAGCGTGTGAAAAGTGTCAATTGCGTGTGTCTCACGGTGAATGCGTGAGAGTTGGCAGCTATGTCAGCTAGTAAGTTACGGTACATCCGATAAGGTGCTTAGCATTCGTTCAAATTCGTAGCATGCGTTGTTGCTTGTTGCGCTTCATTGGTTGTCTTGCAATGTGCCTGCTTAGATGCTGTCGAATCAAAACAACGTGGGACTACTGTGATTGGATGTCGTGCAGGCAGCGCGCGTGCTCTCTGCATGCATACAGGTGGTGCACATTTTTTCCACAGATGCAGATAAACTGAGAGCGGCGCGGCCGTGTGAAAATTTTTTCCCCAGTTTTCATGGGAAGTAGCAAGTCTTCTCGAGTCAAAAGGCGCAAGTCCAAGTGAAGTCACGAGTCATTGATGTTAAAGTCCAAGTCGAGTTGCAAGTCTTTGTACATTTTGTCGAGTCGAGTCTGAAGTCATCAAATTCATGACTCGAGTCTGACTCGAGTCCAAGTCACATGACTCGAGTCCACACCTCTGCTATTTTGATATCCTTTTGGACACAAGAGGGCAGTATAGCCCTATATTTGCTTTTTTGTTGAACCAAATAGCACTAAATAGCCTGTTTTTAACTTTTTCATACTCCTTGAATTGCAAAAACAGAATAAAATGGGTTTAGTTCTAATATTTGTATAATTTTATATAAAAATAAACGGTGTATAATTACATTTGTAGAAGATATGAGATGTTTTCTGATTCCTTTTTTGACATTACTTTAATCCCTCGCCATATCAAAACCGTTTGAGATATTCAATATCCGTTCACAATTTAGCATCTTTAATGTATTTTCATCATGTTGAAAAAGTTTGGTGGGAATAAAATAAATAGTTTAAGAGGAGTGGCCAAAAATTCAGAGGCTGATTTTGCAAAAAAATCCACATTCAGACCAAAATATCTGACTTCCTGATGGCCGGAGCTAATGAATGTAAATTAGAAAGTTGTCCGGCTTGATGAGTACAATATACAAACTATTTTTTTTTTACTCTAGTTAAAACTAACCCGCCCACTTTTGTCAAAAGCATGTTGAAAGTGACACACTTCCTGCTGCCAGTTGGTGGCGCTATAACTTTGACTCACAATAGTTACATCCATCTGATCGGCCTCTTACCACGAACACACTGCTGAAGTTTCATCAAGATCAGTTAATGTATGCAGAAGTTATTCCACTTCGTGTTTCTCTTTTCTCGCCATAAATTCGTTTCCTCGCCACGGCCAAACCGTTCGAGATATCAAAAATCCGTCCGCAATTTAGAATCCTCAATGTCTTGACTTCATGCACACCGAGTTTGGTGGGGATTGGATGAATTCTCTAGGAGGAGTACTTCGCATTCCACAGCAAGCATTTTCCAAACAACCCATAATAGCCGACTTCCTGTTGGGCTGGCGTAAAACTTGACCGGGGGAAAGTTGTTCGGCCCGATGAGATCTATATGTGTACCGAGTTTCAAATTAATTCATGCAAGCGTGTTTGATCTATGGACCAAGTTTTGGGACCCCGTTCAAGGGGGCGCTGTTGAGCCCCCCTGCCACGCCCGGGTACCAGCTTCAACCCGTCCCTGATGGCAGGGGGTTCCGACTTGTATGTAAAGTTTCAAGAGTTTTTGAGCACGTTAAGGACCCCAAAAGCCCCTGAAACCTTGATTAACAATATAAAAGCAATAGTCAAATCCCCCCTCCCCTCACACACACAGAAACACAGAGAGAGGGAGAGAAAATTCTTCAGAAAATCCACATTCAAACCAAAATATCTCTCTTCCTGTTGGTCGGAGATCGTTAATGTAAATTAGAAAGTTGTCCGTCTTGATGAGAACAATACACATACCAAGTTTTGTTGCTGTTGATAAAACTAACCCCCCCACTTATGACTAAAGGTGGCGCTACTGAGCCCCTCACCACGCCCGTTTCTGAAACTTTGCACATGTCTACGGGCTAATAAATGTGATGTGTCTGTCGAGTTTCATCCAATTTCAAGTATGTTAAGAGTCTCAAAAGCATCAAAAAAGAATATTAAAGTTTGAAGCGTTGCCATGGCAACAGTATTAAAGATATCAAAAATCCTTTCACAGGTCTACATCTGCTGTGTGTTTACATTATACACATAAAGTTTGAAGCAAATCGGGTAAAAATAAGAGGGTGATTTCAAAGCATTTTGAAAGGGACACACTTCCTACTGCCAGTTGGTGGCACTATAACTTTGACTCACAATAGTCACATCCATGTGATCGGCCTCTTACAACGAACACACTGCTGAAGTTTAATCAAGATCAGTTAATGTATGCAGAAGTTATAACACACTTCCTGTTTCCATTATTCGCCATAAATTTGCTTCCTCGCCACAGCCAAACCGTTTGAGATATCAAAAATCCGTCCGCAATTTATCATCCTCAATGTCTTGACTTCATGCTGACCGAGTTTGGAGGCGAATGGATGAATTCCCTAGGAGGAGTACATTAAATTCCACAGCATGCGTTTCCAAACAACCCATAATAGCCGACTTCCTGTTGGGCTGGCGTAAAAAGTAAAAGTACGGAAGTTGTTCGGCCCGATGAGATCTATATGTGTACCGAGATTCATATTATTACATGCAAGCGTGTCTGATGTATGGACCAAGTTTTCGGACCCCGTTCAAGGGGGCGCTGTCGAGCCCCCCTGCCACGCCCGTGTACCAGCTTCAGCCCGGCCCTGATGGCCGCGGGTTCTGACCCGTGTGCAAAGTTTCAAGAGTTTTCGAGCACGTTAAGGGTCTCAAAAGTGCCCGAAAGGTTGACAGAAAAATAAGAATAAGAAGAAGAAGAATAATAAATATAGCTGCGAGCAGCGATTGCGGGCCCAAGCCGGTGGCACCGCAACCCCGGTGCCTTTAGTTACCTAAAGGCACCGGGGTGGCGGTGCCGCCGGCTTTGGCCCTCCATCGCTGCTCGTAGCTATATTTATATATATATATATATATATATCACACACACACACACATATATATATATATATATACACTGCTCAAAAAAATAAAGGGAACACTTTTTAATCAGAGAATATCATCAAGTCAGTTAAACTCCTGGGATATTGATCTGGTCAGTTAAGTAACAGAGGGGGTTGGTAATCAGTTTCAGCTGCTTTAGTGTTAATGACATTAACAGCAGGTCCACTAGATGGGCAACAGTGAGACAACCCCCAAAACAGGAATGGTTTTACAGGTGGAGGCCACTGACATTTTTTTCCCTACTCATCTTTTCGGACTGTTTTTCACTAGTTTTGCATTTGGCTAGGGTCAGTGTCACTACTGGTAGCATGAGGCGATACCTGGACCCTACAGAGGTTGCGCAGGCAGTCCAGCTCCTTCAGGATGGCTCATCAATACGTGCCATTGCCAGAAGGTTTGCTGTGTCTCCCAGCACAGTCTCAAGAGCATGGAGGAGATTCCAGGAAGACAGACAGCTACTCTAGGAGAGCTGGACAGGGCCGTAGAAGGTCCTTAACCCATCAGCAGGACCGGTATCTGCTCCTTTGTGCGAGGAGGAACATGATGAGCACTGCCAGAGCCCTACAAAATGACCTCCAGCAGGCCACTGGTGTGAATGTCTCTGACCAAACAATCAGAAACAGACTTCATGAGGGTGGCCTGAGGGCCCGACGTCCTCTAGTGGGCCCCGTGCTCACTGCCCAGCACCAGGGAGCTCGATTGGCATTTCCCATTGAACACCAGAATTGGCAGGTCCGCCACTGGTGCCCTGTGGTTTTCACAAATGAGAGCAGGTTCACCCTGAGCACGTGACAGACAGGAAAGGGTCTGGAGAAGCCGTGGAGAATGTTATGCTGCCTGTAACATCGTTCAGCATGACCGGTTTGGTGGTGGGTCAGTGATGGTCTGGGGAGGCATATCCATGGAGGGATGCATAGACCTCTGCAGGCTAGACAATGGCACCCTGACTGCCATTAGGTATCGGGATGAAATCCTTGGATCCATTGTCAGACCCTATGCTGGTGCAGTGGGTCCTGGGTTCCTCCTGGTGCACAACAATGCCCGGCCTCATGTGGCGAGAGCATGCAGGCAGTTCCTGGAGGATGAAGGAATGATACCATTGAAGGGCCACCACGCTCACCTGACCTACATCCAATAGAACACCTCTGGGACATGTGTTTCGGTCCATCTGACATCACCTGGTTGCACCTCAGACTGTCCAGGAGCTCAGTGATGCGCTGGTCCAGATCTGGGAGGAAATACCCCAGGACACCATCCGTCGTCTCATTAGGAGTATGCCCCGACGTTGTCAGGCATGCATACAAGCACGTGGGGGCCATACAAACTACTGAGTACCATTTTGAGTTGCTGCAATGAAATTTCAGCAAAATTGACAAGCCTGCTACATCATTTTTTCACTTAGATTTCCGGGGTGTCTTTGAATTCAATCCTCTGTAGGTTGATCATTTTCATTTCCATCAAACGATGTGGCATCCTTTCGTTCATAACACATTACCCAGTCCATATTAGTATAGATATCCAGCATGACATTTTTCCCCATTGAGATCTGATGTGTTTTCAAAGTGTTCCTTTAATTTTTTTGAGCAGTGTATATATATATACACACACACACACACACACACATACATATATATATATATATATATATATATATAAGACAGAAAATATTACTTGTCTCTGATTTTATGATACACTCAAAATATTCCACAACAAATCCTTTAAATTTAATGTAAAAATAAAAACGAAAGTAAGCCGTGTTGGTCTCACGTAACCCTCTCAGTAGAATCAAAATGTTTCAATATTTGCGATGTATTTGGATGCTAAACTATTCTTTATTATAGGCTTTGTACTTCACTCGTGTTCCAATATCGATGGAAAAAATCATCCTCTTCACACGCGCAAAAATGTGCTTGGAAACATAACAGCGGAGCTCTGCTTACTGTGAATGGTACAAATTGTACTACTGACTATTTAAACAGAGCAGTGTAATTCGTATATCTTATGTTGACTATTTTTATTATTATATTGTATTAGGGCTATAATGAACAGGCTGCGATGTCAAGATTGCAATTCTGGAATGTGTGTGTGTTTGTGTGTGTGTGACGCTGTTGCGGTTGAACAGTGGACATATAAATACATAAATAAAATGTATTAGTTTATTCCTACTTCCATAGGAATACATTGAAAATGCTCGCTCTACTCCGCACCATTATCAATGTCTGTGCGGACGTCTGTATTTTACTTTCGCTTTTAAGTTAGCGATTTAAAAGCCCTCAGCGGTGTCACACGTCGATTAACCGGTGGGAAAATTGTATCACAGTCACATCCCTAATATATTTATATATAAATACAATAGGCCTACCTGAAAGAGAATTTTACTTGCCCGACCAGAGTATAGCCTGATTAGAACGTCAATAACAAAAAAATAAATAACTTGGGAATCACTAAAACGAGAGATTATTCTAATTTCATTACATTCATTTTAAGTTGCAATCAGCAGTTAATAATAAATGTATTACTGATCAATGGTAACAAGGTTGCCCTGCTGAGGCTCATGCAGCTTCTCCAGGAGAATTGTAAACAAATGAGCGCAGCACACAAAAAAGCAACCCAGTTAACAACATACTGACTATAAAAATTACAAATATGGAGTTTTTATATATTTTATAACATAGAGTTAAGCAACCTCACTTGACGAGTAGGCTACTATTTCCTGAATACAATCACGATTGAAACTGTGACATTGATTTCATACAACAGGTTAATAAACAGTTACAATTAAGTCACTTACATTTTAGATGCAATATTGACTGTTTTTGTTCTGTTTCAGCAGCAAAAATAGTTAAACAAAGATCACAGCAGAACCATCAAGCATTTCACAGCAACTTGTTTTCTCATTACTGAATGATTCAGCATTTTGAAACGAATCGGTTGACTCAAAGATTCAATGGTCAATCCATAAATATCTGTCTCAATCATGAATGACTCAGTCATTCGAACGAATCGTTTGAACGAATGAATCAATGACTCGCTCATTAAAATGGTCGCCTGGCGACACCTAATGGCGGTTTAGTATTATGTTTAAAAGTATCATTCTTTCCAACGTGCACCATTATCAATGTCCGTGCGGACGTCCGTTTTTTACTTTCACTTTTATATTAGCGATTTAAAAGCACCCGCTCGTGTCACACGTCGATTAACCGATGGGAAAATATCCTCACAGTCATATACCTAATACATTTATATTTAAATACAATAGGCCTACCTAGTAAAAGGTTTTATATACTATTTTGATATCCTTTTGGACACACGAGGGCAGTATAGCCCTATGTTTGCTTTTTTTGTTGAACCAAATAGCACTAAATAGCCTGTTTTTAACTTTTTCATACTCCTTGAATTGCAAAAACAGAATAAAATGGGTTTAGTTCTAATATTTGTATACTTTTATATAAAAATAAATGGTGTATAATTACATTTTTAGAAGTTATTAGATGTTTCCTGCTTCCTTTTTGACATTAATTGAATCACTCGCCATAGCAAAACCGTTTGAGATATTCAATATTCGTTTACAATTTAGCATCAGTAATATATTTTTATCATGTTGAAAAAGTTTGGTAGGAATAAAATAAACCTTTTAGGAGGGGTAACTAAAAACTCAGAGGCTGATTTAGCAAAAAAATCCATATTCAGACCAAAATATCTGACTTCCTGATGGCCGGAGCTAATGAATGTAAATTAGAAAGTTGTCTGGCTTGATGAGTACAATATACAAACTATTTTTTTTTTACTGTAGTTAAAACTAACCCGCCCACTTTTGTCAAAAGCATGTTGAAAGTGACCCACTTCCTGCTGCCAGTTGGTGGCGCTATAACTTTGACTCACAATAGTTACATCCATCTGATCTGCCTCTTACCACTAACACACTGCTGAAGTTTCATCAAGATCAGTTAATGTATGCAGAAGTTATAACACTTCGTTTTTCTCTTTTCTCGCCATAAATTCGTTTCCTCGCCACGGCCAAACCGTTCGAGATATCAAAAATCCGTCCGCAATTTAGAATCCTCAATGTCTTGACTTCATGCACACCGAGTTTGGTGGGGATTGGATGAATTCTCTAGGAGGAGTACTTCGCATTCCACAGCAAGCGTTTTCCAAACAACCCATAATAGCCGACTTCCTGTTGGGCTGGCGCAAAACTTAGAGCACGAAAGTTGTTCGGCCCGATGAGATCTATATGTGTGCTGAGTTTCATATTAATTCATGCAAGCTAGTTTGATCTATGGACCAAGTTTTCGGACCCCATTCCAGGGGGCGCTGTTGAGCCCCCCTGCCACGCCCGGGTACCAGCTTCAACCCGGCCCTGATGGCAGGGGGTTCCGACTTGTATGTAAAGTTTCAAGAGTTTTTGAGCACGTTAAGGACCCCAAAAGCCCCTGAAACCTTGATTAACAATATAAAAGCAATAGTCAAATCCCCCCTCCCCTCACACACACAGAGACACAGAGAGAGGGAGAGAAAATTCTTCAGAAAATCCACATTCAAACCAAAATATCTCTCTTCCTGTTGGTCGGAGATCGTTAGTGTAAATTAGAAAGTTGTCCGTCTTGATGAGAACAATACACATACCAAGTTTTGTTGCTGTTGATAAAACTAACCCCCCCACTTATGACTAAAGGTGGCGCTACTGAGCCCCTCACCACGCCCGTTTCTGAAACTTTGCACATGTCTACGGGCTAATAAATGTGATGTGTCTGTCGAGTTTCATCCAATTTCAAGTATGTTAAGAGTCTCAAAAGCATCAAAAAAGAATATTAAAGTTTGAAGCGTTGCCATGGCAACAGTATTAAAGATATCAAAAATCCTTTCACAGGTCTACATCTGCCGTGTGTTTACATTATACACATAAACTTTGAAGCAAATCGGGTAAAAATAAGAGGGTGATTTCAAAGCATTTTGAAAGTGACACACTTCCTGCTGCCAGTTGGTGGCGCTATAACTTTGACTCACAATAGTCACATCCATGTGATCGGCCTCTTACAACGAACACACTGCTGAAGTTTAATCAAGATCAGTTAATGTATGCAGAAGTTTTAACACACTTCCTGTTTCCATTATTCGCCATCAATTCGTGTCCTCGCCACGGCCAAACCGTTCGAGATATCAAAAATCTGTTCGCAATTTAGCATCCTCAATGTCTTGACTTCATGCTGACTGAGTTTGGAGGCGAATGGATGAATTCCCTAGGAGGAGTACATTAAATTCCACAGCATGCGTTTCCAAACAACCCATAATAGCCGACTTCCTGTTGGGCTGGCGTAAAAAGTAAAAGTACGAAAGTTGTTTGGCCCGATGAGATCTATATGTGTATTGAGTTTCATATTATTACATGCAAGCGTGTCTGATTTATGGACCAAACTTTCGGACCCTGTTCAAGGGGGCGCTGTTGAGCCCCCCTGCCACGCCCGGGTACCAGCTTCAGCCCGGCCCTGATGGCCGCAGGTTCTGACCTGTGTGCAAAATTTCAAGAGTTTTCGAGCATGTTAAAGGCCCCAAAAATGCCCGAAAGGTTGACAGAAAAATAATAATAATAATAATAATAATAATAAATATAGCTGCGAGCAGCGATTGCGGGCCCAAGCCGGTGGCACCGCCACCCTGGTGCCTTTAGTTACACTAAAGGCACCGGGGTGGCGGTGTCACCGGCTTGGGCCCTCCATCGCTGCTCGCAGCTATATTTATATATATATATATATATATATATATATATATATATATACACACATATATATATATATATATATATATATATACACACATATATATATATATATATATATATATAATAAAGACGGGAAATTTTACTTGTCTTACCTTATTCTGATTTTATGATACACTCAAAATATTCCACAACAAATCCTTTAAATTTAATGTAAAAATAAAAACGAAAGTAAGCCGTGTTGGTCTCACGTAACCCTCTCATTAGAATCAAAATGTTTCAATATTTGCGATGTATTTGGATGCTAAACTATTCTTTATTATAGGCTTTGTACTTCACTCGTGTTCCAATATCGATGGAAAAAATCATCCTCTTCACACGCGCAAAAATGTGCTTGGAAACATCACAGTGGAGCTCTGCTTACTGTGAATGGTACAAATTGTACTACTGACTATTTAAACAGAGCAGTGTAATTTGTATATGTTATGTTGACTATTTTTATTATTATATTGTATTAGGGCTATAATGAACAGGCTGCGATGTCAAGATTGCAATTCTGGAATGTGTGTGTGTGTGTGTGTGTGTGTGTGTGACGCGGTTGCGGTTGAACAGTGGACACATAAAAACATAAATAAAATGTATTAGTTTATTCCTACTTCCATAGGAATACATTGAAAATGCTCGCTCTACTCCGCACCATTATCAATGTCTGTGCGGACATCTATATTTTATTTTCGCTTTTAAGTTAGCGATTTAAAAGCCCTCAGCGGTGTCACACGTCGATTAACCGGTGGGAAAATGTTATCACAGTCACATCCCTAATATATAAATACAATAGGCCTACCTGAAAGAGAATTTTACTTGCCCGACCAGAGTATAGCCTGATTAGAACGTCAATAACAAAACAAATTACTTGGGAATCACTAAAATGAGAGATTATTCTAATTTCATTACATTCATTTTAAGTTGCAATCAGCAGTTAATAATAAATGTCTTACTGATCAATGGTAACAAGGTTGCCCTGCTGAGGCTCATGCAGCTTCTCCAGGAGAATTGTAAACAAATGAGCGCAGCACACAAAAAAGCAACCCAGTTAACAACATACTGACAATAAAAATGACAAATATGGAGTTTTTATATATTTTATAACATATAAGCAACCTCACTTGAGGAGTAGGCTACTATTTCCTGAATACAATCACGATTGAAACTGTGACATTGATTTCATACAACAGGTTAATAAACAGTTACAATTAAGTCACTTACAGTTTAGATGCAATATTGACTGTTTTTGTTCTGTTTCAGCAGCAAAAATAGTTAAACAAAGATCACAGCAGAACCATTGCGCATCTCACAGCAACTTGTTTTCTCATTACTGAATGATTCAGCATTTTGAAACGAATCGGTTGACTCAAAGATTCAATGGTCAATCCATAAACATCTGTCTCAATCATGAATGACTCAGTCATTCGAACGAATCGTTTGAACGAATGAATCAATGACTCGCTCATTAAGATGGTCGCCTGGCGACACCTAATGGCGGTTTAGTGTTTAAAAGTATCATTCTTTCCAACGTGCACCATTATCAATGTCAGTGCGGACGTCCGTTTTTTACTTTCACTTTTATATTAGCGATTTAAAAGCACCCGCTCGTGTCACACGTCGATTAACCGATGGGAAAATATCCTCACAGTCATACCTAATACCTTTATATTTAAATACAATAGGCCTACCTAGTAAAACGTTTTATATACTATTTTGATTTCCTTTTGGACACAAGAGGGCAGTATAGCCCTATGTTTGCTTTTTTGTTGAACCAAATAGCACTAAATAGCCTGTTTTTAACTTTTTTTATACTTCTTGAATGGCAAAAACAGAATAAAATGGGTTTAGTTCTAATATTTGTATAATTTTATATAAAAATAAACGGTGTATAATTACATTTGTAGAAGATATGAGATGTTTTCTGATTCCTTTTTTGACATTACTTTAATCCCTCGCCATATCAAAACCGTTTGAGATATTTATTATCCGTTCACAATTTAGCATATTTAATGTATTTTCATCATGTTGAAAAAGTTTGGTGTGAATAAAATAAATAGTTTAAGAGGAGTGGCTAAAAATTCAGAGGCTGATTTAGCAAAAAAATCCACATTCAGACCAAAATATCTGACTTCCTGATGGCCGGAGCTAATGAATGTAAATTAGAAAGTTGTCCGGCTTGATGAGTACAATATACAAACTATTTTTTTTTTACTGTAGTTAAAACTAACCCGCCCACTTTTGTCAAAAGCATGTTGAAAGTGTAATGGAAATTTAACATTTAGATGTGTTTTTATTTTCTAGATGTGTTTTTATTTTCTAGATGTGAATGTTAACAACTTGTATTAAGCTGAACACTTATTTTTACTCATAAGCATTTAAAGGAATATAACCATATAAGCTAGAAGTGCATTATTAAAGATGTGTAACCAAGTTTAAGAAATGCATAAATGTGTGACAAGCTTGTAAGAACAAAATGTTCTGAGGTTATATGAGGAGACTAACTAACAAAGAGACAATGCGTACTTTAAGTGACCTTTTGGGTACTTCAAGTGTGAAAAATATGTGCGCAACTTTGATAGAAATAGAGATAAGCCAAATGTGTGAATTTGAGCGGCAGCTAAAAACAGGAACTGGTAAGCAGGCATGGTATTGTCCTGTCTAGATAGGATTTATGTCAGACAAGAGGTCTTGAACAAAGGCGTTTTTCCTTTTAAGGTAAACAAGGCGATCTTTTGAGACAGATGCAGTTTTTTTAGGGTGTGTTAAGGGTATATAAGCTTGGCAAAGGAAACTGACTTTTGCCCTTCGCATAGCAGATGCTCTCTGTATGTGAACTGCCAATTTCTTGCAAGAAATAAAAAACATTTTGATACTTTGACTTTTCAAAGGTTTCCACGTGTCTCCTTCCTCCTAACTCTCCGACTAGAATTATTTCCCCAACAAAAGTGACACACTTCCTGCTGCCAGTTGGTGGCGCTATAACTTTGACTCACAATAGTTACATCCATCTGATCGGCCTCTTACCACGAACACACTGCTGAAGTTTCATCAAGATCAGTTAATGTATGCAGAAGTTATTCCACTTCGTGTTTCTCTTTTCTCGCCATAAATTCGTTTCCTCGCCACGGCCAAACCGTTCGAGATATCAAAAATCCCTCCGCAATTTAGAATCCTCAATGTCTTGACTTCATGCACACCGAGTTTGGTGGGGATTGGATGAATTCTCTAGGAGGAGTACTTCGCATTCCACAACAAGCGTTTTCCAAACAACCCATAATAGCCGACTTCCTGTTGGGCTGGCGTAAAACTTAGAGCACGAAAGTTGTTCGGCCCGATGAGATCTATATGTGTACCGAGTTTCAAATTAATTCATGCAAGCGTGTTTGATCTATGGACCAAGTTTTGGGACCCCGTTCAAGGGGGCGCTGTTGAGCCCCCCTGCCACGCCCGGGTACCAGCTTCAACCCGTCCCTGATGGCAGGGGGTTCCGACTTGTATGTAAAGTTTCAAGAGTTTTTGAGCACGTTAAGGACCCCAAAAGCCCCTGAAACCTTGATTAACAATATAAAAGCAATAGTCAAATCCCCCCTCCCCTCACACACACAGAGACACAGAGAGAGGGAGAGAAAATTCTTCAGAAAATCCACATTCAAACCAAAATATCTCTCTTCCTGTTGGTCGGAGATCGTTAATGTAAATTAGAAAGTTGTCCGTCTTGATGAGAACAATACACATACCAAGTTTTGTTGTTGTTGATAAAACTAACCCCCCCACTTATGACTAAAGGTGGCGCTACTGAGCCCCTCACCACGCCCGTTTCTGAAACTTTGCACATGTCTACGGGCTAATAAATGTGATGTGTCTGTCGAGTTTCATCCAATTTCAAGTATGTTAAGAGTCTCAAAAGCATCAAAAAAGAATATTAAAGTTTGAAGCGTTGCCATGGCAACAGTATTAAAGATATCAAAAATCCTTTCACAGGTCTACATCTGCCGTGTGTTTACATTATACACATAAACTTTGAAGCAAATCGGGTAAAAATAAGAGGGTGATTTCAAAGCATTTTGAAAGGGACACACTTCCTGCTGCCAGTTGGTGGCGCTATAACTTTGACTCACAATAGTCACATCCATGTGATCGGCCTCTTACAACGAACACACTGCTGAAGTTTAATCAAGATCAGTTAATGTATGCAGAAGTTATAACACACTTCCTGTTTCCATTATTCGCCATCAATTCGTGTCCTCGCCACGGCCAAACCGTTCGAGATATCAAAAATCTGTCCGCAATTTATCATCCTCAATGTCTTGACTTCATGCTGACTGAGTTTGGAGGCGAATGGATGAATTCCCTAGGAGGAGTACATTAAATTCCACAGCATGCGTTTCCAAACAACCCATAATAGCCGACTTCCTGTTGGGCTGGCGTAAAAAGTAAAAGTACGAAAGTTGTTCGGCCCGATGAGATCTATATGTGTACCGAGTTTCATATTATTACATGCAAGCGTGTCTGATTTATGGACCAAGTTTTCGGACCCCGTTCAAGGGGGCGCTGTCGAGCCCCCCTGCCACGCCCGGGTACCAGCTTCAGCCCGGCCCTGATGGCCGCGGGTTCTGACCCGTGTGCAAAGTTTCAAGAGTTTTCGAGCACGTTAAGGGTCTCAAAAGTGCCCGAAAGGTTGACAGAAAAATAAGAATAATAATAATAATAAAATATAGCTGCGAGCAGCGATTGCGGGCCCAAGCCGGTGGCACCGCCACCCTGGTGCCTTTAGTTACACTAAAGGCACCGGGGTGGCGGTTCCACCAGCTTGGGCCCTCCATCGCTGCTCGCAGCTATATTTACATATATATATATATATATATATATATATATATATATATATATATATACATATATATATATATATATATATATATATATATATATATATATATACATATATATATATATATATATATATATAATAAAGACAGGAAATATTACTTGTCTTACCTCATTCTGATTTTATGATACACTCAAAATATTCCACAACAAATCCTTTAAATTTAATGTAAAAATAAAAACGAAAGTAAGTGTTGGGCTCACGTAACCCTTTCATTAGAATCAAAACGTTTCAACAGTTGTGATGTATTTGGATGCTAAACTATTCTTTATTATAGGCTTTGTACTTCACTCGTGTTCCAATATCGACGGAAAAAATCATCCTCTTCACACGCGCAAAAATGTGCTTGGAAAAATCACAGTGGAGCAGTGCTTACTGTGAATGTACGAACTGTACTACTGACTATTTAAACAGAGCAGTGTGTATATGTTAGGTTTACTATTTTATTATATTTTATTAAGGCTATAATGAACAGGCTGCGATGTCAAGTTTGCAATGCTGGAATGTGTGTGTGATTTAACAGTAGACACATAAAAACATAATTGGCACATAATTTTGTTCATACAGGACATCATTCAAACTGCAAAGTGTTTACTTATATTTATATACACTCGCAATAAAACACAACATTGTTCTTTTGTAAAATAAATTCAAGCAATCCACCCCCCGAAATGGCGTTCATTTTAAAATTAAACTAAAAGCTCTTGGCTAAACAGGCATTCATAACTGTGAGCGCCCACGGCGAGGAACGAGCAGAACAAAGCGAACGTTTTTTAGTTAATTCCTACTTCCATAGGAATTCATTGAAAATGCTCGCTCTACTCAGCACCATTATTAAAGTCTGTGCAGACATCTGTATTTTACTTTAAGTTAGCGATTTAAAAGCCCCCAGCGGTGTCACACGTCGATTAACCGACATCACTAATATATTTATATATATACAATAGGCCTACCTGAAAGAGAATTTAGCTTGCCCGACCAGAGTAGCCTGATTTGAACGTCAATGACAAAAAATAACTTGGGAATCACTAAAACGAGAGATTATTCTAATTTTATTACATTCATTTTAAGTTGCAATCAACAGTTGTTAATAAATGTATTACTGATCAATGGTAACAAGGTTGCGCTGCTGAGGCTCGTGCAGCTTCTCCAGGAGAAACGTAAACAAATGAGCGCAGCACACAAAAAAGAAACCCAGTTAACAACATACTGACTATAAAAATTACAAATATGGAGTTTTTATATATTTTATAACCTATGATAGAGTTAAGCAACCTCACTTGACGAGTAGGCTACCGTTTCCTGAATACAATCACAATTGAAACTGTGACATTGATTTCATACAACAGGTTAATAAACAGTTATAATTAAGTCACTTACATTTTAGATGCAATATTGACTGTTTTTGTTCTGTTTCAGTAGCAAAAGTAGTTAAACAAAGATCACAGCAGAACCGTCGCGCATCTCACGGCAACTTGTTTTCTCATTACTGAATGATTCAGCATTTTGAACGAATCGGTTGACTCAAAGATTCAATGATCAATCCATAAACATCTGTCTCAATCATGAATGACTCAGTCATTCGAACGAATCGTTTGAACGAATGAATTAATGACTCGCTCATTAAGACGGTCGCCTGGCGACACCTAATGGCGGTTTAGTGTTATGTTTAAAAGTATCATTCTTTCCAACGTGTGTGCACCATTATCAATGTCCGTGCGGACGTCCGAATTTTACTTTCACTTTTATATTAGCGATTTAAAAGCACCCGCTCGTGTCACACGTCGATTAACCGATGGGAAAATATCCTCACAGTCATATACCTAATACATTTATATTTAAATACAATAAAGGCCTACCTAGTAAAAAGTTGAATATACTATTTGTATATCCTTTTGGACACAAGAGGGCAGAATAGCCCTATGTTTGCTTTTTTGTTGAACCAAATAGCACTAAATAGCCTGTTTTTAACTTTTTTTATACTTCTTGAATTGCAAAAACAGAATAAAATGGGTTTAGTTCTAATATTTGTATAATTTTATATAAAAATAAACGGTGTATAATTACATTTGTAGAAGATATGAGATGTTTTCTGATTCCTTTTTTGACATTACTTTAATCCCTCGGCATATCAAAACCGTTTGAGATATTCAATATCCGTTCACAATTTAGCATCTTTAATGTATTTTCATCATGTTGAAAAAGTTTGGTGTGAATAAAATAAACCACTTAGCAGGACTGGGTAAAAATTCAGAGGCTGATTTTGCAAAGAAATCCACATTCAAACCAAAATATCTGACTTCCTGATGGCCGGAGCTAATGAATGTAAATTAGAAAGTTGTCCGGCTTGATGAGTACAATATACAAAAATTATTTTTTTTACTGTAGTTAAAACTAACCCGCCCACTTTTGTCAAAAGCATGTTGAAAGTGACACACTTCCTGCTGCCAGTTGGTGGCGCTATAACTTTGACTCACAATAGTTACATCCATCTGATCGGCCTCTTACCACGAACACACTGCTGAAGTTTCATCAAGATCAGTTAATGTATGCAGAAGTTATTCCACTTCGTGTTTCTCTTTTCTCGCCATAAATTCGTTTCCTCGCCACGGCCAAACCGTTCGAGATATCAAAAATCCGTCCGCAATTTAGAATCCTCAATGTCTTGACTTCATGCACACTGAGTTTGGTGGGGATTGGATGAATTCTCTAGGAGGAGTACTTCGCATTCCACAGCAAGCGTTTTCCAAACAACCCATAATAGCCGACTTCCTGTTGGGCTGGCGTAAAACTTGACCAGGGGAAAGTTGTTCGGCCCGATGATATCTATATGTGTACCGAGTTTCATATTAATTCATGCAAGCGCGTTTGATCTATGGACCAAGTTTTGGGACCCCGTTCAAGGGGGCGCTGTTGAGCCGACTTGTATGTAAAGTTTCAAGAGTTTTTGAGCACGTTAAGGACCCCAAAAGCCCCTGAAACCTTGATTAACAATATAAAAGCAATAGTCAAATCCCCCCTCCCCTCACACACACAGAGACACAGAGAGAGGGAGAGAAAATTCTTCAGAAAATCCACATTCAAACCAAAATATCTCTCTTCCTGTTGGTCGGAGATCGTTAATGTAAATTAGAAAGTTGTCCGTCTTGATGAGAACAATACACATACCAAGTTTTGTTGCTGTTGATAAAACTAACCCCCCCACTTATGACTAAAGGTGGCGCTACTGAGCCCCTCACCACGCCCGTTTCTGAAACTTTGCACATGTCTACGGGCTAATAAATGTGATGTGTCTGTCGAGTTTCATCCAATTTCAAGTATGTTAAGAGTCTCAAAAGCATCAAAAAAGAATATTAAAGTTTGAAGCGTTGCCATGGCAACAGTATTAAAGATATCAAAAATCCTTTCACAGGTCTACATCTGCCGTGTGTTTGCATTATACACATAAACTTTGAAGCAAATCGGGTAAAAATAAGAGGGTGATTTCAAAGCATTTTGAAAGGGACACACTTCCTGCTGCCAGTTGGTGGCGCTATAACTTTGACTCACAATAGTCACATCCATGTGATCGGCCTCTTACAACGAACACACTGCGGAAGTATCATCAAGATCAGATAATGTATGCAGAAGTTATAACACACTTCCTGTTTGCATTATTCGCCATAAATTTGTTTCCTCGCCACGGCCAAACCGTTCGAGATATCAAAAATCCGTCCGCAATTTAGCATCCTCAACGCCTTGACTTCATACACACCGAGTTTGGTGGCGATCGGGTGAATTCCCTAGGAGAAGTGTTTCAAATACCAGACCATGCGTTTCCAAACAAGCCTTAATAGCCGACTTCCTGTTGGGCTGGCATAAAACTTAGAGCACGAAAGTTGTTCGGCCCGATGAGATCTATATGTGTACTGAGTTTCATATTATTACATGCAAGTGTGTTTGATTTATGGACAAGTGTTCGGATCCCGTTCCAGGGGGCGCTGTCGAGTCCCCCTGCCACGCCCGGGTACCATCTTCAGCCCGGCCCTAATGGCCGCAGCTTCTGATCTGTGTGCAAAGTTTCATGAGTTTTTGAGCACGTTAAGGGCCCCAAAAGCCCCCGAAACCTTGAACAACAATAATAATAATAATAATAATAATAATAAATATAGCTGCGAGCAGCGATTGCGGGCCCAAGCCGGTGGCACCGCCACCCTGGTGCCTTTAGTTACACTAAAGGCACCGGGGTGGCGGTTTCACCGGCTTGGGCCCTCCATCGCTGCTCGCAGCTATATTTATATATATATATATATATATATATATAACAAAAAAAACAAAAACAAAATATATATATATATATTTTTTTTTAAGTGTGTTTATATATATATTTTTTTGTTATATATATATATATATATATATATATATATATACATATATATATATATATATATATATATATTACATTTTTTGGATGCTAAACATTTGTTTATTATAGGCTTTGTACTTCACTCACGTTCCACTATTGAAGGGAAAAATTATCCTCTTCACATGCGCAAATATGTGCTTGGAAACATCACAGTTTAGCGGTGATTACTGTGTTTAAATAGTCAGTACAATTCATACTATTCAGAGCAGTGTCATTTTTATATGTTAGGTTGACTATTTTATTATTATATTTTATAAAGGCTATAATGAACAGACTGCGATATCAAGATTGCAATGCGCTCGCTCTGCAACATTATCAATGTCCGTGTGGACGAACATATTTTACTTTCGTTTTTAAGTTACCGATTCAAAAGCCCCCAGCGGTGTCACACATCGATTAACCGGTGGGAAAATTTTCCCACAGTCACATCCCTAATATATTTATATATAAATACAATAGGCCAACCTGAAAGAGAATTTTACTTGCCCGACCAGAGTAGCCTGATTAGAACGTCAATGACAAAAAAATAACTTGGGAATCACTAAAACGAGAGATTATTCAAATTTTATTACATTCATTTTAAGTTGCAATCAACAGTTGTTAATAAATGGATTACCAGTAATCAGTTGATCAATGGTAACAAAGTTGCGCTGCTGAGGCTCATGCAGCTTCTCCAGGAGAAATGTAAACAAATGAGATCAGCACACAAAAAACAAACTCAGTTAACAACTTACTGACTATAAAAATTATAAATATGGAGTTTTGATATATTTTATAACAGTTAAGCAACCTCACTTGACGAGAAGGCCGTTTCCTGAATACAATCACGATTGAAACTGTGACATTGATTTCATACAACAGGTTAAAAAACAGTTACAATCAAGTCACTTACATTTTAGATGCAATATTGACTGTTTTTGTTCTGTTTCAGCAGCGAAAATAGTTAAACAAAAAGATCACAGCAGAATCATCACGCGCATCTCTCAGCAATGTGTTTTCTCATTTCTGAATGATTCAGCATTTTGAACGAATCGGTTGACTCAAAGATTGAATGATCAATCCATAAACATATGTCTTAATCATGAATGACTCAGTCATTCAAACGAATCGTTTGAACGAATGAATCAATGACTCACTCATTAAGACGGTCGCCTGGCGACACTTAATGGCGGTTTAGTGTTTTGTTTAAAAGTATCATTCTTTCCAACGTGTGTGTGATTTGTGTGTGCAACATTATCAATGTCCGTGCGGACGTCCGTATTTTTCTTTCACATTTATATTAGCAATTTAAAAGCACCCGCTCGTGTCACACGTCGATTAACCGGTGGGAAAATATCCTCAGACACATACCTAATAAATGTATATTTAAATACAATATTGGCCTACCTAGTAAAAAGTTGTATATACTATTTTGATGTCCTTTTGGACACAAGAGGGCAGAATAGCCCTATGCATGACTTTTTTTTTTTTTTTTTACTTTACTGTTTTTAATTTTAGAATAAAATTAGAATAAAATTCTTTTTAAAAACAGAAAAAAATGGGTTTAGTTGTAATATTTGTATACTTTTATATAGAAATAAATGGTATATAATTACATTTTTAGAAGATTTGAGGCTTTTTAGTGTTTCCTTTTTGGACATTAATCCCTCGCCATAGCAAAACCGTTTGAGATATTTATTATCCGTTCACAATTTAGCATATTTAATGTATTTTCATCATGTTGAAAAAGTTTGGTGGGAATAAAATAAATAGTTTAAGAGGAGTGGCTAAAAATTCAGAGGCTGATTTAGCAAAAAAAATCCACATTCAGACCAAAATATCTGACTTCCTGATGGCCGGAGCTAATGAATGTAAATTAGAAAGTTGTCCGGCTTGATGAGTACAATATAAAAACTATTTTTTTTTTACTGTAGTTAAAACTAACCCCCCCACTTTTGTCAAAAGCATGTTGAAAGTGACACACTTCCTGCTGCCAGTTGGTGGCGCTATAACTTTGACTCACAATAGTTACATCCATCTGATCGGCCTCTTACCACGAACACACTGCTGAAGTTTCATCAAGATCAGTTAATGTATGCAGAAGTTATTCCACTTCGTGTTTCTCTTTTCTCGCCATAAATTCGTTTCCTCGCCACGGCCAAACCGTTCGAGATATCAAAAATCCGTCCGCAATTTAGAATCCTCAATGTCTTGTCTTCATGCACACCGAGTTTGGAGGCGATTGGATGAATTCTCTAGAAGGAGTACATTAAATTCCACAGCATGCGTTTCCAAACAACCCATAATAGCCGACTTCCTGTTGGGCTGGCGTAAAAAGTAAAAGTACGAAAGTTGTTTGGCCGGATGAGATCTATATGTGTATTGAGTTTCATATTATTACATGCAAGCATGTCTGATTTATGGACCAAACTTTCGGACCCCGTTCAAGGGGGCGCTGTTGAGCCCCCCTGCCACGCCCGGGTACCAGCTTCAGCCCGGCCCTGATGGCCGCAGGTTCTGACCTGTGTGCAAAATTTCAAGAGTTTTCGAGCATGTTAAAGGCCCCAAAAATGCCCGAAAGTTTGACAGAAAAATAATAATAATAATAATAATAATAATAAATATAGCTGCGAGCAGCGATTGCGGGCCCAAGCCGGTGGCACCGCCACCCTGGTGCCTTTAGTTACACTAAAGGCACCGGGGTGGCGGTTTCACCGGCTTGGGCCCTCCATCGCTGCTCGCAGCTATATTTATATATATATATATATATATATATATATATATATAACAACAAAAACAAAAACAAAATATATATATATATATATATATATATATATTTTTTTTTTTAAGTGTGTTTATATATATATATATATATATATATATATATATTTTTTTTTTTTTTTTGTTATATATATATATATATATATATATATATTACATTTTTTGGATGCTAAACATTTTTTTATTATAGGCTTTGTACTTCACTCACGTTCCACTATTGAAGGGAAAAATTATCCTCTTCACATGCGCAAATATGTGCTTGGAAACATCACAGTTTAGCGGTGATTACTGTGTTAAAATAGTCAGTACAATTCATACTATTCAGAGCAGTGTAATTTTTATATGTTAGGTTGACTATTTTATTATTATATTTTATAAAGGCTATAATGAACAGACTGCGATATCAAGATTGCAATGCGCTCGCTCTGCACCATTATCAATGTCCGTGCGGACGAACATATTTTACTTTCGTTTTTAAGTTACCGATTCAAAAGCCCCCAGCGGTGTCACACATCGATTAACCGGTGGGAAAATTTTCCCACAGTCACATCCCTAATATATTTATATATAAATACAATAGGCCAACCTGAAAGAGAATTTTACTTGCCCGACCAGAGTAGCCTGATTAGAACGTCAATGACAAAAAAATAACTTGGGAATCACTAAAACGAGAGATTATTCTAATTTTATTACATTCATTTTAAGTTGCAATCAACAGTTGTTAATAAATGGATTACCAGTAATCAGTTGATCAATGGTAACAAGGTTGCGCTGCTGAGGCTCATGCAGCTTCTCCAGGAGAAATGTAAACAAATGAGATCAGCACACAAAAAACAAACTCAGTTAACAACTTACTGACTATAAAAATTATAAATATGGAGTTTTGATATATTTTATAACAGTTAAGCAACCTCACTTGACGAGAAGGCTGTTTCCTGAATACAATCACGATTGAAACTGTGACATTGATTTCATACAACAGGTTAAAAAATAGTTACAATCAAGTCACTTACATTTTAGATGCAATATTGACTGTTTTTGTTCTGTTTCAGCAGCGAAAATAGTTAAACAAAAAGATCACAGCAGAATCATCACGCGCATCTCTCAGCAATGTGTTTTCTCATTTCTGAATGATTCAGCATTTTGAACGAATCGGTTGACTCAAAGATTGAATGATCAATCCATAAACATAATTATGTCTTAATCATGAATGACTCAGTCATTCAAACGAATCGTTTGAACGAATGAATCAATGACTCACTCATTAAGACGGTCGCCTGGCGACACTTAATGGCGGTTTAGTGTTATGTTTAAAAGTATCATTCTTTCCAACGTGTGTGTGATTTGTGTGTGCAACATTATCAATGTCCGTGCGGAAGTCCGTATTTTTCTTTCACATTTAAATTAGCAATTTAAAAGCACCCGCTCGTGTCACACATCGATTAACCGGTGGGAAAATATCCTCAGACACATACCTAATAAATGTATATTTAAATACAATATTGGCCTACCTAGTAAAAAGTTGTATATACTATTTTGATGTCCTTTTGGACACAAGAGGGCAGAATAGCCCTATGCATGACTTTTTTTTTTTTTTTTTACTTTACTGTTTTTAATTTTAGAATAAAATTAGAATAAAATTATTTTTAAAAACAGAAAAAAATGGGTTTAGTTGTAATATTTGTATACTTTTATATAGAAATAAATGGTATATAATTAAATTTTTAGAAGATTTGAGGCTTTTTAGTGTTTCCTTTTTGGACATTACTTTAATCCCTCGCCATAGCAAAACCGTTTGAGATATTTATTATCCGTTCACAATTTAGCATATTTAATGTATTTTCATCATGTTGAAAAAGTTTGGTGGGAATAAAATAAATAGTTTAAGAGGAGTGGCTAAAAATTCAGAGGCTGATTTAGCAAAAAAATCCACATTCAGACCAAAATATCTGACTTCCTGATGGCCGGAGCTAATGAATGTAAATTAGAAAGTTGTCCGGCTTGATGAGTACAATATACAAACTATTTTTTTTTTACTGTAGTTAAAACTAACCCGCCCACTTTTGTCAAAAGCATGTTGAAAGTGACACACTTCCTGCTGCCAGTTGGTGGCGCTATAACTTTGACTCACAATTGTTACATCCATCTGATCGGCCTCTTACCACTAACACACTGCTGAAGTTTCATCAAGATCAGTTAATGTATGCAGAAGTTATAACACTTCGTTTTTCTCTTTTCTCGCCATAAATTCGTTTCCTCGCCACGGCCAAACCGTTCGAGATATCAAAAATCCGTCCGCAATTTAGAATCCTCAATGTCTTGACTTCATGCACACCGAGTTTGGTGGGGATTGGATGAATTCTCTAGGAGGAGTACTTCGCATTCCACAGCAAGCGTTTTCCAAACAACCCATAATAGCCGACTTCCTGTTGGGCTGGCGTAAAATTTGACCGGGGGAAAGTTGTTCGGCCCGATGATATCTATATGTGTACCGAGTTTCAAATTAATTCATGCAAGCGTGTTTGATCTATGGACCAAGTTTTGGGACCCCGTTCAAGGGGGCGCTGTTGAGCCCCCCTGCCACGCCCGGGTACCAGCTTCAACCCGTCCCTGATGGCAGGGGGTTCCGACTTGTATGTAAAGTTTCAAGAGTTTTCGAGCACGTTAAGGACCCCAAAAGCCCCTGAAACCTTGATTAACAATATAAAAGCAATAGTCAAATCCCCCCTCCCCTCACACACACAGAGACACAGAGAGAGGGAGAGAAAATTCTTCAGAAAATCCACATTCAAACCAAAATATCTGACTTCCTGTTGATCTGAGATTATGACTTTAAATTAGAAAGTTGTTCGGCTTGATGAGAACAATATACATAACGATTTTTGTTAATGTAGATAAAACTAATACCCCATTTTTGACTAAAGGTGGCGCTACTGAGCCCCTCACCACGCCCGTTTCTGAAACTTTGCACATGTCTACTGGCTAATAAATGTGATGTGTCTGTCGAATTTTCATGCAATTTCAAGTATGTTAAGAGTCTCAAAAGCATCAAAAAAGAATATTAAAGTTTGATGCGTTGCCACGGCAACAGTATCTAAGATATCAATAATCCTTTCACAGGTCTACATCTGCCGTGTGTTTACATTATACACATAAAGTTTGAAGCAAATCTGGTAAAAATAAGAGGGTGATTTCAAAGCATTTTGAAAGTGACACACTTCCTGCTGCCAGTTGGTGGCGCTATAACTTTGACTCACAATAGTCACATCCATGTGATCGGCCTCTTACAACGAACACACTGCTGAAGTTTCATCAAGATCATTTAATGTATGCAGAAGTTATAACACACTTCCTGTGTCCCTTATTCGCCATAAATTCGTTTCCTCGCCACGGCCAAACCGTTTGAGATATCAAAAATCCGTCCGCAATTTAGCATCCTCAATGTCTTGACTTCATGCACACCGAGTTTGGAGGCGAATGGATCAATTCCCTAGGAGGAGTAGATCAAATTCCACAGCATGCGTTTCCAAACAACCCATAATAGCCGACTTCCTGTTGGGCTGGCGTAAAACTTAGAGCACGAAAGTTGTTCGGCCCGATGAGATCTATATGTGTACCGAGTTTCATATTATTACATGCAAGTGTGTTTGATTTATGGACAAGTGTTCGGATCCCGTTCCAGGGGGCGCTGTCGAGCCCCCCTGCCACGCCCGGGTACCAGCTTCAGCCCGGCCCTGATGGCCGCAGGTTCTGACCCGTGTGCAAAGTTTCAAGAGTTTTCGAGCATGTTAAGGGCCCCAAAAGTGCCCGAAAGGTTGACAAAATAATAATAATAATAATAATAATAATAAATATATATATATATATAAATATAGCTGCGAGCAGCGATTGCGGGCCCAAGCCGGTGGCACCGCCACCCTGGTGCCTTTAGTTACACTAAAGGCACCGGGGTGGCGGTGTCACCGGCTTGGGCCCTCCATCGCTGCTCGCAGCTATATTTATATATATATATATATATATATATATATATATATATATTAGGGGTGTAACGATACGCGTATTCGTATCGAACCGTTCGGTACGAGGCTTTCGGTTCGGTTTTCGGTACGCATTACGTACCGAACGGTTCGTTGGACCATTTTTTCTGCCGACCAAAATTTCGTTATTTCAAATGAAGGCGCGTCGCGGGTGGCAAGCGCGCTCATAGAGGCTGGCGCGACCACAACATCAACTGGCAAATGCAATGCAAGGAACGAAACTGAGCTACTCTTATTGTGTTTGTGTGGACCGTTTATCAGTTTTGACCTGTGAACCGGGACTCGCGAGCCTGATCAAGCAACACCACACAGCGCTAAGAGATTCAGACCAGTAAAGAAAGCATTTGAATTTCAAATGCTTTTTGAATTCGCCACTGAAGTAATAACATCGCTGCGAGATCTAGTGAGAAACATGCACATTTCTCTGTTATTAACGGATCAAACAGCGCTGACGTGGAAACCAGGAAGAAACATCGTGCCATGAATGAACTGGCCGGTGTCCACAGATCAGCAACATTCACCATGGATTTACTGTAGTAACACTAACTGCAAGGTATGGAAGTTTGTCAGGAATAGTGGGCTATAATGCTTTCAAGTAACATTACGTCTGTTTTATTTTGACATTATGAATACAATTGCTGCCCTCAAATGTTAATCTGAACTAAAATAAACCTTTGTTTATAACTAGCCTACTACTACAATATTACATTTCATTTTGTCCAAGGAGCTGTTTTGTTTTATATGCTCATAAGAAGAGTCAAGTATAGCTCCATTATTGCTCAGTAAAAAAAGCAACAAAAAATAATAATAAAAAAAAATCATACTTTATGATGTTAGTTTCATTAAATAAAATAATAATAATAATAAAAAAAATTTAATTCAAGGAAATTTCTCTGGCATTTATTTATTTTTGCTGTAGCCTATGGAAAACGTACCGAACCGAACCGAACCGTACCGAACCGTGACACAATCGTATCGAACCGAACCGTGAATTTTGTGAACCGTTACACCCCTAATATATATATATATATATATATATATTATATATATTTATATATGTGTGTGTGTATATATATATATATATATATATATATATATATATATATATATATATATATATATATACATATATAAATGTAACAATACATATATATATATATATATATAAAATATATATATATATGTGTGTGTGTATATATATATATATATATATAAATATAGCTGCGAGCATATTATATATATATATTCATTCCTACTTCCATAGGAATTCATTGAAAACGCTCGCTCTGCTCCGCACCATTATCAATGTCTGTGCGGACGATCATATTTTACTTTCGTTTTTAAGTTAGCGATTCAAAAGCCCCCAGCGGTGTCACACATTGATTAACCGGTGGGGAAATATTCTCACCGTCACAAACCTAGTATATTTTCATATAGATACAATAGGTCTACCTGATTTTGAACACAAGAAGGCAGTATTGCACTATGAATTACATAATTTATTTTTTGGACTAAAAAAACATTCTGGATGTTTTTAAACTTAAACAATTATTAAATAGAAAAAAAAAAAAAGAATAAAATGGGTTTAGTTCTGATATTTGTATAATTTTATATAGAAATACATGGTGTATAATTACATTTTTAGAAGATAGGAGGTTTTTAGTGTTTCCTTTTTTGACATTACTTTAATCCCTCGCCATAGCAAAACCGTTTGAGATATTTATTATTCGTTTACAATTTAGCATCTTTAATGTATTTTCATCATGTTGAAAAAGTTTTGTGGGAATAAAATAAACCACTTAAGAGGACTGGGTAAAAATTCAGAGGCTGATTTTGCAAAGAAATCCACATTTAAACCAAAATATCTGACTTCCTGTTGGTCTGAGCTAATGACTGTAAATTAGAAAGTTGTCCGGCTTGATGAGACCAATATACGTACTGATTTTTATAACTGTGGGTAAAACTAACCCCCCCACTTTTGTCAAAAGGATTTTGAAAGTGACACACTTCCTGCTACCAGTTGGTGGCGCTATAACTTTGACTCACAATAGTTACATCCATCTGATCGGCCTCTTACCACGAACACACTGCTGAAGTTTCATCAAGATCAGTTAATGTGTGCAGAAGTTATAACACTTCGTGTTTCTCTTTTCTCGCCATAAATTCGTTTCCTCGCCACGGCCAAACCGTTCGAGATATCAAAAATCCGTCCGCAATTTAGCATCCTCAATGTCTTGACTTCATGCTGACCGAGTTTTGTGGGGATTGGACGAATTCTCTAGGAGGAGTATTTCACATTCCACAGCAAGCGTTTTCCAAACAACCCATAATAGCCGACTTCCTGTTGGGCTGGCGCAAAACTTAGAGCACGAAAGTTGTTCGGCCCGATGAGATCTATATGTGTGCTGAGTTTCATATTAATTCATGCAAGCTAGTTTGATCTATGGACCAAGTTTTCGGACCCCATTCCAGGGGGCGCTGTTGAGCCCCCCTGCCACGCCCGGGTACCAGCTTCAACCCGTCCCTGATGGCAGGGGGTTCCGACTTGTATGTAAAGTTTCAAGAGTTTTTGAGCACGTTAAGGACCCCCAAAGCCCCTGAAACCTTGATTAACAATATAAAAGCAATAGTCAAATCCCCCCTCCCCTCACACACACAGAGACACAGAGAGAGGGAGAGAAAATTCTTCAGAAAATCCACATTCAAACCAAAATATCTCTCTTCCTGTTGGTCGGAGATCGTTAATGTAAATTAGAAAGTTGTCCGTCTTGATGAGAACAATACACATACCAAGTTTTGTTGCTGTTGATAAAACTAACCCCCCCACTTATGACTAAAGGTGGCGCTACTGAGCCCCTCACCACGCCCGTTTCTGAAACTTTGCACATGTCTACTGGCTAATAAATGTGATGTGTCTGTCGAGTTTCATGCAATTTCAAGTATGTTAAGAGTCTCAAAAGCATCAAAAAAGAATATTAAAGTTTGATGCGTTGCCACGGCAACAGTATCTAAGATATCAATAATCCTTTCACAGGTCTACATCTGCCGTGTGTTTACATTATACACATAAAGTTTGAAGCAAATCTGGTAAAAATAAGAGGGTGATTTCAAAGCATTTTGAAAGTGACACACTTCCTGCTGCCAGTTGGTGGCGCTATAACTTTGACTCACAATAGTCACATCCATGTGATCGGCCTCTTACAACGAACACACTGCTGAAGTTTCATCAAGATCAGTTAATGTATGCAGAAGTTATAAAGCACTTCCTGTTTCTCTTTTCTCGCCATAAATTCGTTTCCTCGCCACGGCCAAACCGTTCGAGATATAAAAAATCCGTCCGCAATTTAGCATCCTCAATGTCTTGACTTCATGCTGACTGAGTTTGGAGGCGAATGGATGAATTTCCTAGGAGGAGTATTTTAAATTCCAGAGCGTACGTTTTTCAAACAACGCATAATCGCCGACTTCCTGTTGGGCTGGCGTAAAACTTAGAGCACGAAAGTTGTTCGGCCCCATGAGATCTATAAGTGTACCGAGTTTCATATTATTACATGAAAGCGTGTTTGATATATGGACCAAGTTTTCAGACCGCACTCGAACCCCATTCAAGGGGGCGCTGTCGAGCCCCCCTGCCACGCCCAGGTACCATCTTCAGCCCGGCCCTAATGGCCGCAGCTTCTGACCTGTGTGCAAAGTTTTATGAGTTTTTGAGCACGTTAAGGGCCCCAAAATCCCCCGAAACCTTGAACAACAATAATAATAATAATAATAATAATAATAATCCTAACGAAAACAATAGGGCCTTCGCCCTTTCAGGGCTTGGGCCCTAATAATAATAAATAATCCTACCGGAAACAATAGGGCCTTCGCCCTTTCAGGGCTTGGGCCCTAATAATAAATAATCCTACCGGAAACAATAGGGCCTTCGCCCTTTCAGGGCTTGGGCCCTAATAATCCTAACGAAAACAATAGGGCCTTCGCCCTTTCAGGGCTTGGGCCCTAATAATCCTACCGAAAACAATAGGGCCTTCGCCCTTTCAGGGCTTGGGCCCTAATAAATAATCCTACCGAAAACAATAGGGCCTTCGCCCTTTCAGGGCTTGGGCCCTAATAATTCTACCGAAAACAATAGGGCCTTCGCCCTTTCAGGGCTTGGGCCCTAATAATAATAATAATAAATAATCCTACCGGAAACAATAGGGCCTTCGCCCTTTCAGGGCTTGGGCCCTAATAAATAATCCTACCGAAAACAATAGGGCCTTCGCCCTTTCAGGGCTTGGGCCCTAATAATAATAATAAATAATCCTACCGGAAACAATAGGGCCTTCGCCCTTTCAGGGCTTGGGCCCTAATAAAAAAGAATGGCAGACATTTAGGCCAAAGTGGCGAAGATAAAAATCTTTGTCACTATTTTCTTTGTTATTAAAAATTAAGAACAGAGATACATATTACACATACACAACTTAATATACAAATGAAATAAACAGTGCTTTATTTTTTCAGCTATAGGTGTATTTAACAGTAGAATTGAAGAAAGTAATTAAATGAACAAATATGAAAATAAAACACAACAGACTTAAAGTTCTCAGTCAAGAGCATGATTTCCTCTGTGTGTTTTGTTGTTTTATTAACATTAAAGGGATAGTTCTCCCCCCAAAAAGTCATAATTTACTCTCTTAAGTTGTTTTAAACCTGAATAAGTTTCTTTCTTCTGTTGAAAATAAACGTTATTTGAAAGAATGTGAGTAACCAAACAGTTGATGTACCCCTGTGACTTCCATAGTATATTTTTTTCCTACTATGTATGGAAGTAAATGGGGACCAGCAACTGTTTGGTTTTGGGTGAACTATCTCTTTAAAGCAGCCATTCTCAAACTGTGGTCCGCGGACCACTAGTGGTCCGTGAGGGTACTGCAGGTGGTCCGTGGAAAGGCTAAATAAAATATAAAATAATATTTTTTTTACCTTCATTTTACCAGGAAATTCCCATAAAAAAAGAAAAGTAAAAAGAATATGTAGGCCTATATTGATATAACATTTTAATTAAATTGTCAAGTTATTGTGTGATTACTAAAATAGCCTAGTGGTGTTCGGCCGTGACATCCAAGTTCAGTGCCGTTAGAACCACAACATTGGTTCGGTGGATAGCAACAGGTTCTCTGAAGAGAAAAGGGCAGAGGCAAATATGTTCTCATTATCACATCACACGCATAGCCTTTAATGGTGCGTTCACAACGGACGAAATTTCGCTTCAAACTTTTGTTTTTACGCGCGTCAATTTAGCTCTTGACGCGCGAATTGATACAAAGTGGTCAAGCGTATCACTAGACGCGGCAGGCGCGAATTTCACATAATCCCTTTTTGAATTTGACGCGCTATTCGCGTCCGGTGTGTGAACGCACAGTTAGGCATAGGCAGTTTATATGAAACGAAATGTTTATAAATGGAATGAATAAGGCCATACTGTGAAGCTGCTTTGATGCAATCTGTATTGTGAAAAGCGCTATACAAATAAACTTGACTTGACTTGACTTGTTATTATTTAATTTCCAGTTAGTTTCTTGATCTCGCGTTTCTGAAATGTTTTGCAGATGTGCTGTTAAGTGGACAAACTTTTTGAGGACTTGTAAAACTCTGAAGATTAATAATGATAATCCCCTAAAATCGCCAAAGGTTTTGAAATGTTGACTATATTCCAGTGTTCTTATTACTGTATAGATTTCATACTACATTGCTATGGAAATAAGCCTGTTGTTCAAATGAACCTGATTATGCCCTGGGCGCTTGAGTAGCCTAAATAAATAAATTAAATATGTGGCAGCCGTTGTGTGCAGTAAACTTTCCTTTAACAAGTCAAGTCAAGTCAAGTTTATTTGTATAGCGCTTTTCACAATACAGATTGCATCAAAGCAGCTTCACAGTATTAAATTAAAATAATACAACAAAGTTTGTTTCAAGAGGAATTTATTGATTGATAAAATGTAATTAAATATCCCCAAAATATCCCCAACTGAGCAAGCCAAAGGCAACAGTGGCAAGGAACCGAAAAACTCCATCAAGGTGGTTTCACATCCAATCCATCACATCCAACAAGCCTGTGATGTGATGACCAGTTATAGTTTTAGTGCTAGTAAGCCTATTTAGAGGTGCAGATTAATTCAGGTAGGACTGTGTGTAGACATATTTTATTATGTGTATTATGAGGTGGTCCGCGAAAATTCTTGATTACAAATAGTGGTCCACACACTCAAAAAGTTTGAGAACCCCTGCTTTAAAGGGATAGTTCACTTTGAAATAAAATTTTGGTATGTTTTAGCTTACCTCAAGGGCATCCAAGATGTAGGTGTCTTTTTTTCCGCAGAAGTTTCAATTTTTATATTTTTAGGTCAAACCGTTCTTGTCTGTCAGTCATATACTGTAATGCAGGTCTGTGGTCACCACCTCAAAGGGCAAGCACAGAGTCCAAATTAAAACAATTCCTCATCGTCCAAATTATTGTCCAAATTGTTTAATTTGGACGATGGAGAATTGTTTTAATTTGGACTCTGTGCTTGCTCTTTGAGGTGGAGACCACAGACCTGGTACCCTTTCTTCAAATAGCCCGTTTTTGGCAGCAGTTTTCGCTTACGGCCATACCACGTTGAGAACGCCCGATCTCGTCTGATCTCGGAAGCTAAGCAGGGTCGGGCCTGGTTAGTACTTGGATGGGAGACCGCCTGGGAATACCAGGTGCTGTAAGCTTTTTAGTTTACTTCACTAATGTTCTAACCTTTTAAATAGCCCGTTTTTGGCAGCAGATTTCGCTTACGGCCATACCACTTTGAGAACGCCCGATCTCGTCTGATCTCGGAAGCTAAGCAGGGTCGGGCCTGGTTAGTACTTGGATGGGAGACCGCCTGGGAATACCAGGTGCTGTAAGCTTTTTAGTTTACTTCACTAATGTTCTAACCTTTTAAATAGCCCGTTTTTGGCAGCAGATTTCACTTACGGCCATACCACTTTGAGAACGGCAGATCTCGTCTGATCTCGGAAGCTAAGCAGGGTCGGGCCTGGTTAGTACTTGGATGGGAGACCGCCTGGGAATACCAGGTGCTGTAAGCATTTTTGGTTTAAAAAAAAATAAATAAAAAAAAAAAGAGTCCATGAGATTCTTCAAAAAGCCTGAAATATTCTCTGAGTTTCTTCAACATGCCCGGTCTTGGGAGCAGAGTTTCTTCAGAAGGCCTGAAAAATTCTATGAATTTCTTCAAAAAGCCCGTTTTTGGCAGCAGATTTCGCTTACGGCCATACCACGTTGAGAACGCCCGATCTCGTCTGATCTCGGAAGCTAAGCAGGGTCGGGCCTGGTTAGTACTTGGATGGGAGACCGCCTGGGAATACCAGGTGCTGTAAGCATTTTTGGCTAAAAAAAAATAAAAAAAATAAAAGAGTCCATGAGATTCTTCAAAAAGCCTGAAATATTCTCTGAGTTTCTTCAACATGCCCGGTCTTGGGAGCAGAGTTTCTTCAGAAGGCCTGAAAAATTCTATGAATTTCTTCAAAAAGCCCGTTTTTGGCAGCAGATTTCGCTTACGGCCATACCACGTTGAGAACGCCCGATCTCGTCTGATCTCGGAAGCTAAGCAGGGTCGGGCCTGGTTAGTACTTGGATGGGAGACCGCCTGGGAATACCAGGTGCTGTAAGCTTTTTAGTTTACTTCACTAATGTTCTAACCTTTTAAATAGCCCGTTTTTGGCAGCAGATTTCACTTACGGCCATACCACTTTGAGAACGCCCGATCTCGTCTGATCTCGGAAGCTAAGCAGCGTCGGGCCTGGTTAGTACTTGGATGGGAGACCGCCTGGGAATACCAGGTGCTGTAAGCATTTTTGGTTAAAAAAAAAAAAAAAAAAGAGTCCATGAGATTCTTCAAAAAGCCTGATATATTCTCTGAGTTTCTTCAACATGCCCGGTCTTGGGAGCAGAGTTTCTTCAGAAGGCCTGAAAAATTCTATGAATTTCTTCAAAAAGCCCGTTTTTGGCAGCAGATTTCGCTTACGGCCATACCACGTTGAGAACGCCCGATCTCGTCTGATCTCGGAAGCTAAGCAGGGTCGGGCCTGGTTAGTACTTGGATGGGAGACCGCCTGGGAATACCAGGTGCTGTAAGCTTTTTAGTTTACTTCACTAATGTTCTAACCTTTTAAATAGCCCGTTTTTGGCAGCAGATTTCGCTTACGGCCATACCACTTTGAGAATGCCCGATCTCGTCTGATCTCGGAAGCTAAGCAGGGTCGGGCCTGGTTAGTACTTGGATGGGAGACCGCCTGGGAATACCAGGTGCTGTAAGCATTTTTGGTTTTAAAAAAAAAAAAAAAAAAAAAAAAAGAGTCCATGAGATTCTTCAAAAAGCCTGAAATATTCTCTGAGTTTCTTCAACATGAAGACAAAAATTTCATCTTTTAATATAATTTCATTATTTTATTATTGAATATTATGTATCTGTACTATTATTCTTTATAAGATATTACAACTGATTATGAATATTAATAGAGTTATAGAGTTTTATGTGCATGTGAGTTTGAGTGCATGGGAGAGACTATAGATAGCATGGATTCATATGAAGATCATATGTCAGAGATATAGGAAGACAGAGGGGTGTGTACTGTAACATGTTTCCAACTGATGCAGATGTAAGCAACAAAGATATGTTCTTAATATGGAAGTGAATTGTGCCATGTGTTCGCATGACATATACGTTCCATTTTTAAAGCTCAAGCAATATAGTTTGTTACCATAAAAGGAAGCCTCTCAGTGATGTATATAAGCTCAATCTTACTGTACACATCAGAGAAACTATGAGAGGAGAGAGAAACTAAGAGATGTGAGGGAAGAGAAATATGAGAATGTATAGACCTGGCATGAATGTAACATCTTCTCAGAGTTTCTCTCCTGACATATAAGAATAAAAGATTCTTCTTGGCAAGATAACTGGTGTCCGGTCCTGTGAATCTAATAATAAGGGGAAAGACTAAATTCCAAGTCTACAGGCTGCCATGAGACAGAGAAGTTTCTGAAACCCTCTGAGGGGAGTGTGTGTGCGCCCGCCTTGAAGGAGGTTGTTAGTCGTTGTATAGAGAGTGGATAACTGTGCCCAGAAAGATCACATTCTGACTGGGTGTTAGTTTGCTCTTGGATAAATTGATCTTGAGTCCCAGGCATTGCAAATGGCTGAAAATCAAATCCCTGTGTGTCAACAGTTCTGCTCGCGACTGCGCCAGAACCAGCCAGTCGTCGAGATAATTCCGCACGCGCACGCGCACGCGCACGCGCACGCCCTGATATCTCAAGGGAGAAAGCGTGGGTCCATGTCCATGCACTTTGTAAATGTACGGGGTGCTAAGGACAGGCTGAACGGCAGAACTGTGTATTGATAAGCCCGTCCCTCGAAGGCGAATCTCAAGAATGGCCTGTGATGAGGGGCTATCTGGATGTGAACGTATGCGTCTTTCAGATCCACAGTGAAAAACCAATCCCCTGGGCTAACTTGCGCAAGGATTTGTTTGATAGTTAACATTTCGAACGGCCGTCTCATAAGGGCTTTGTTTAAATGTCTTAAATCTAGTATAGGTCTGATGCCGCCATCTTTCTTAGGAACTAGAAAATAACGGCTGTAAAAACCCAAGTGTTTTAGCGCGGGGAGAAACAACTCTATTGTCCCTTTTGCTAACAGATTCTGTAATTCGGAGCGAAACACGTGAGACACTGCTTCTCACCGAAGTCTTGAGAACCCCCTGAAACTTTGGGGGTCTGAGAGTGAATTGGAGCGAGTAGCCTCGCTTTATTGTGTTTATAACCCAACTCGACACACCGGGGATGGCTTGCCAGGCCAGAGCCTTTGTGGCTAGGGTTTGACACATGTTTAGGGACGGGCCGCCTAACACAGGGGGACCGGATACCTTTATGTTGTGATTTGTGCACATACTGAGTGTTTGTTTGACTGAAAAGGCTTTCACCTCGAAAAGGCTTTTCCTCCTCAACTGGGAGGGGGCCACCTAGTGAAGGGGGACCGGTAACCCGTGTTTTGTGTGCTTGAAACATACTCTTTTTGTGCTTTATTGGGGTCGCTGTAAAAACGGCGTTTGTGTGTAGGGGCGCGCGCAGTGCAGCGGGCCCGTTTGCTACAGTATAAAATTCTCCAACTGCCCGAGCTGAACAGGGAGCGGCGAGAATTGTGGGTTTCTTCGAGGGTGGTCCGGCTAGATCGAGACACGAGCCCTCTCTTTTCACCCCTGTCGCTAGGAGGTCTTCGGAGGCCTAGGGTCCAACATAATACTGGGTCAGGGGCACTGGCACCGGGGCTTTGAGTAGCGCTTAGCTGGCCGCGAGTGGCGGTGGGTATCAGCCGCAGGGCGGGGCTGAGGGACCTGCTTTGCCGGCTTCTTAGGCTGAGGAGAAGCCGCGGCTTTGGGCCTACTCGACACGGAGCTGGAGCGCTTCAGCAGAAAGTGTCTCATAGCCTGAGACGACTTCTGAGCTTCGGTGAACCTCTCCGAGAAACCCTTCACCGCCGGGCCGAAGAGCTGGAGATGGGCACATCTGAGCTGGAGATGGGCACATCGAGGAACACCGTCCTGTTAGCCTCTTTGATCTCGGTGAGGTTGAGCCAAAGATGGCGCTCAAGCACGACCAGGTTAGCCATGCTTCTCCTGATAGCCTGCACGGTAGCTTTGGTAGCACGCAAAGCTAGGTCCGAGGCACTCCTGAGATCGCGGAAGGCCTCAGGGTCCGGGCCAGCCTCGTCCATCGACTGGAGAAGTCTGGCCTGGTAAACCTGCAGCACGGCCATCGTGTGCAGAGCCGAAGAAGCTTGGCCAGAGGCAGTGAAAGCGCATCCAGCGAGAGCTGATGTGTTATGGCGCGGCTTGCTCGGGTGAGTCGCTCTAGCTCTCCAGCTAGCAGCAGTGTTTGGGCAAAGGTGAGCGACAGCCGCGGTTTAGGAGGATCCTAAGCATCTCCGCATCCGAGTTAGTCCTTGTTGAAACACTAGCACTCGACTCAGAAGTAAATGTCAATGACATTGCCTAAATCAAAAACAGAAGAAAGGTTAAAAAAAGAAAGGTAGCCTATTAATTAATTTTTTAACTGGTCATTTAATTTACCTGTTAAACGTGTTGTTTTATGGATTTCTCTGTCTGTTCTGTATATGCTGCATGTCTCCCTCAATCAAAACCATCTGATTCAGATCAGCTCATTAATAGGGACTTTATACAGAAGAGACATGCAAAATGTGTGTTGCTGGGGTGACTTCAGGACTTAGGGTTGGGAATCCCTATGCACCAGCCCAACAAGCATATATAGTCTGGAATAAATATGCAGGGCACAACACTGTGTTTGAATGTACTGTGAATACTACACACACCTCTCTCTCTCTCTCTCTCTCTGTGCGCATGTGCGGCGTGTTTGTGGGGAGCGCGTGAGCAAGGAGTGTGTGGAGTTGCTGAGTGAGTTGAACTTTTCCTTTCTGAGTTTATTTATTTATTTTGAATATTGCTGTAAGTTAGAGGAGAAGATGATAGTGGCTATTTTTGTCAGTTTATCTGATAAAGATGGGCTCAAATTCCGATGGATTTTCCTGTTTGTCTGCTCGGCACGCGTGCAAGTGCATGCCGTCAGATGAGTCTGTGTCTATTGAGAGTGTTTTGGTCACTATTGGTCGAGAAATAGGTGCACAAAACATAATGTCCGCTTCAAGAATGAATAAAGCAATTGTCGTTTTTCTGAAGGAAATCGAAAAGGTTAGTCAATTGGTGGAGTGTGGTTTAACTGTTCAGGGTGTATTTGTTCCAATTTTACCTTTGTCTAGTCTTTCTAAAAGAGTGATGTTGTCAAACGTACCTCCGTTTATTTCTGATAAAGCGCTCGAGTCTATCTTAGCTCGTTATGGAAAATTGGTTGGGCAGATTAGAATGATTCCTCTAGGACTGAAAAATCCGGAGTTGAAACATGTCATGTCTTTCAGACGTCAGGCTCTGATGATATTAAGCGCTGAATTTGAAATGCTTGATGCGTCTGTTAAATTGACAGTGTTTGGTAAGGACAATACAATATTTATCACTACTGAGACTATGAAATGCTTTGTTTGCGGAAAATACGGCCATATTAAAACAGGTTGTCCTGTGGTTAAAGAGGCTCAAAGCGCAAAGAATGGTTCAGTGCAAGATTCAATTGTTTTGGAGAATAACGAGTTGGTTAAACCGACTACAGAAAGCGCTGCAGTTTATTTGAATGCGGAAATTGACGCGTCTACTGAAATGAGAAAACAGTTGCCTCAGGGTGGCAATATTGAGATTACAGAAACGGATGCGATTATTCCTGATGCTAGACAGAGTGGAACAAATGACCCTGTAGAGATTGTGGAGGAGGTAGAACAATCTGGAGAACAAGATGGGTCTAAAGTGAGGGATGTCTTGGATGAGGTGCAGGCATCAAATAGGGATATGTCCCAAAATGATGCTGAACCAATATCACAGGATGTTGACAGTGATCCGGATAGTGAGTGTTCAGACTTAATCACTGATGAATTGGATGAATTAAATTCTCAGGAAAGTACGGTTGGGCGATTAAAGAGGATCCGGTATTATAGTTTGGAACAGCTGGATGAATTCTTGAATGCTACAAAAAACCAGAGAAAACCAAAGATTGAAACGTATTTTCCTGATTTGAAGCTTTTTATTGATTCCTCTGCTATGGCTATGAAGAAAGCAACACTTGAGGAATTAGATCAGCCTAAGCGTTATCGTTTAAAAAAGTTTGTAAGTGCTGTCAGAAAAAGAGTAAAGAAAAGTCCTTAAAGAGGTAGCCTATTATGTATTGGAAATTACATCTATATTGGCATTTATTCATTTTCTCTTTTTTCATCCTGATGGTATCCTTTAATATCGGATCCTTAAATATAAATGGATGTAGGGATGTACGAAATAGAGTGACTTTATTTAAGTATTTACAACTTAAAAAAGCAGATGTAATTTTGTTGCAAGAGACTCATACTGATGCCTGTAATGAGACAGATTGGATAAATGAATGGGAGGGCAGTATTAGTCTTAGGGCGTTTTTCCACTGGGTTCGTTTGCTGCGGTCCGAACCCGAGTGCGCTAGTTCCCGGCGCCCCCCGCAGCGTTGGTCTGGTTTCACACTCAATTAGTTGTATCGAACCCAGGTGCGTTTGCAGTGATCTTACGTCATCGCAAACGCAATCAAACAATGATATCGACAGTGATACGCATGCGCGGGATACTATACTTCCTGAACAAGCGCGCACCCGAGTCCGTGTTGCTTGCACATTAACGCGAACCGCACCACGGTTCGGGAGCAACCGAGCTCAGACCACCTCCTCCAGGTAGTCTCGGGTTCGGTACTCTAGTGCGCACCCGGGTCCGATGACAGCGTTCACATTAGCGATTTTTCATGCGAACCGTGCCCCGGTCCGCACTAAACTGCCAGTGTGAAAGCGCCCTTAGTCATGGTACGAATGTGAGTGCTGGTGTTGCGTTTTTATTCTCAAAGCGTGTTAAAGATAATCCAGTTTTCTTAGAAATAATACCAGGACGCCTTCTTAGAGCTGATTTAATAATAGGCAATAATAGTTTTTCTTTTTATAATATCTATGCTCCTAATATAGGAAGCGAGCGCTGTGATTTTTTTCTGAAACTTTCTGAAGAATTGTTGAAGTGTTCAGATGATAAGATTGTTGTTATAGGTGGTGATTTTAATTGTACGGTAGATCATAAATTGGATAGGAATCATGAAGAACCTCATTTTGGTTCAAAAGATGTTCTTAAATCTTTAATTAATAGACATAGTCTTGTAGATTTGTGGAAGGATGTTTATCCTCAAGTTAAACAATTTACTTGGCTGAAAATTAATTCAAATAAGGTTTCTGCTGCCAGATTGGATCGTTTTTATATTGAGAAATGCAATAAAGGAAGATTTTTTAGTAATCGTATCTCCCCTACATCTATATCAGATCATCATTATATCTCTATGTCTATGTCTGTCTTGTCACCTAAATCCTATAAGTCACAGTGGCACTTTAATAATACATTACTTCAAGATCACATCTTTGTGCACTCTTTTGGTCTTTTGTGGAAGTCTTGGAGAGAAGAGAGAGGTAGTTATTCATCTCTAAGTCAATGGTGGGATCTGGGAAAAGTCCAGATAAAGGTTTTTTGTCAACAATACACAGCAAATAATACTGAGAACTTGAAAGTGAAGATGAAGATGATAGAGCAAGAAATTCTTCAACAAAGCCTCCGCAATCAGGGAGGAGGTGATATCATTAAAGAGAACAAAGGTCTTTTGAAGGATTTATTGGAAGAGCAGGAGAAGGAGACACTTGTCAGAACAAGATATGTGAAGTGCAATGAAATGGATGCTCCAACTGCTTTTTTTTTCGGACAGGAGAAAAAATCTAAAGAGCAGAAATTTTTTCACAAACTGAAACTTCCTAATGGCAAAGAAATAACCAATCAACGAGAAATTATAGTTTCTGCTATTTCTTTTTATGAAAAACTTTATCAGTCCGAATTTTGTGATGAAGTAGCAGTTGAAGAACTTCTTCTAGATCTTCCACAGTTGTCTAAAGAAGAAAAGATGGAATTGGAAGAATTCTTGACTTTTGATGAGCTTTCAAGTGCTGTGCAAGGGCTGAACAGTGGCAAATCTTCTGGTGTGGATGGTCTCTCTGCTGAGTTTTTTAAAAGCTTTTGGAATGTGATTGGACATGATTTGTATGATGTTTTTTTGGAGTCCTTTAATCAAGGTGTTTTACCCCTAAGCTGTCGGAGGGCAGTGTTGACATTAATCCCTAAGAAAGGAGATCTTGGACTTTTGAAGAATTGGCGCCCTGTGTCGTTGCTGTGTACTGATTTTAAGATACTGTCAAAAGCTATAACTAATAAGTTGAAGAAATGTATGGCAACTATAATTCACGAGGATCAGTCATACTGTATCCCTGAACGGACAATTTTTGACAACTTGTTTTTGCTAAGAGACATTATTGCAGTTGCTAAAAAACATCAAATTGATATTGGACTCTTATCTTTAGATCAAGAAAAAGCTTTTGACAGAGTGGATCACTTTTATTTACTAAAGACTCTGAAGGCCTTTGGCTTTGGACCACAATTTGTCTCTTGTATTAAACTGCTTTACAGTGAAACATCTAGTATGCTTAAGATTAATGGTTGTCTAACTAGACCTTTTGCAGTAACAAGAGGTATACGACAAGGATGCCCTCTTTCAGGACTTCTATATTCAATTTCTATTGAGCCTTTGTTGTCACATTTGAGGAAACGACTATATGGATTCTGTATTCCTGGTTTTCCAGAGATCCCACCTGTAAAACTCACAGCTTATGCTGATGATATAACTGTTTTCATTAGGAACCTTGATGATATGGCTGCTTTGACTTCTAGTTTGAAAACTTTTCAAAAAGCTACATCTGCTAGAATCAATTGGGATAAATGTACATCCCTTCTGTTAGGTGAGTGGAGGGATATAGATCCTCCTCAAATCCCACAACAATGTGAATGGATCAAAGATGGTTTTAACCCCCTGAGGTCGACGGTATCGCCGGCGATACCAGCTCGCTTTTTTTTTATCAGTGTAAAAGAAACTCATAAATACTCTGTTGACTTTGATTTTCCATAGGAGTTTCATACATCAATCAATTCTGTTAAATGTGTATTATTTTTGTGTATACTCACAATAAAAACAAAGTGTTGTGCTTTTTGCCAAATAAAGAAAAATAAACACGAAGCGAGTTCTGCCTTCTGTCTGCCAGTGTAGTCCATTCTGAAACGCGTCCGAAAATGAACTGTAGCTCAGCGAATACTCAGTCAAACAGGCATACAGACACACAGGCATGAAGCTTGAATTCTCTTCTTTTAAATGAAGTAATTTATATAAAAAACAAATATTCTCATCTTGTGAAATCTGTATTAAAAGAGAGCGATTCCAGTCGACCTCATTACAGCTAATTCAGATGTAATGTGACACGCCCACGGAGAGCGCGCGCTATTCAAACGCAAATGGCTGAGGCAATCCTGTGAACGCCCCCATATCAGCTCGAGAAAACACACAAGTTTATTTAGATCATTACTTGTTTACACCGTCTTGCAGCGCTGTGAGGAATAATACTAATGGAAAATGTCCCTCAGAAGTGCGGGTATATCGAGGAGCGAGCTGAGGAATACTAGTAAGTTTTTTCCTTCACGTGGGTTTCTGTTTATGAATGAATAAACGGCAGAGATGCGCGCTGTTTACCACAGCTGGCAAAGACAGTTTAAATTTAAATCGCGTGTGTGAATGAATGATGATGTTTTAGCAAACTGTATTGCTATACTGAGATGAGTAAAAATCGACTGAATGTTGAAATAAAATGTAGGCTATTTGTATAAGCAACGTATTAACCCCCTGAGGTCGGCTGTATCGCCTGCGATACCAGCTCGCTTTTTTTTTATCAGTGTAAAAGAAACTCATAAATACTCTGTTGACTTTGATTTTCCATAGGAGTTTCATACATCAATTGATTCTGTTAAATGTGTATTATTTTTGTGTATACTCACAATAAAAACAAAGTGTTGTGCTTTTTGCCAAATAAAGAAAAATAAACACAAAGCGAGTTCTGCCTTCTCTCTGTCAGTTAAGTCCATTCTGAAACGCGTCCGAAAATGAACAATAACTCAGCGAATACTCAGTCAAACAGGCATACAGACACACAGGCATGAAGCTTGAATTCACTTCTTTTAAATGAAGTAATTTATATAAAAAACAAATATTCTCATCTTGTGAAATCTGTATTAAAAGAGAGCGATTCCAGTCGAGCTCATTACAGCTCATTCAAAAATAATGTGACTCCGCCCACGGAGAGCGCGCGCTATTCAAACGCAAATGAATGAGGCAATCCACGCAAACCTGTGAACGCCCCCATATCAGCTCGAGAAAACACAAGTTTATTCAGATCATTACTTGTTTACACCGTCTCGCAGCGCTGTGAGGAATAATAATAATGGAAAATGTCCCTCAGAAGTGCGGGTATATCGAGGAGCGAGCTGAGGAAAACTGTAGTAAGTTTTTTTCCTTCTCACGTGAATCGCGTTTCTGTTTTGTGAATGAATGAACGGCAGAGATGCCGCTGTTTACCACAGCTCGCAAAAAGACAGTTTAAATTTAAATCGCGTGTGTGAACGAATGATGATGTTTTAGCAAACTGTATTGCTATACTGAGATGAGTAAAAATCGAAATGTAGGCTATTTGTATAAGCAACGTATTAAACTGCAAATTAACATTTATATGCCCTAATATTTCATAAAAACAACGTTACAGTCAGGCGAAATATGAAAGACAACATTTTGTTGACTAGATTTGGGTACAGTTTTTACTGTAGAATATACTGCCACATCAAATAAGCTTTTGTTTAGCAATTTCTATATATATAAAATACTATTTTTGTCAAAAATAAAGTCATCAACTAAGATGTTAGCTGTTCCAATGTTGGCTATATTAAAACTAATGAATACATAGATCAAATGTAGGCCTATAATGAAAGAGTACACTTGAAATATTGTTGAAATTGTAATTATTGTTGTAATTGTAACCTTTTTAATAAAATAGCAAAACATATTTACAAGATAGATGTAAGCAAAATCTTAAATGGTCAATATAAGTCTTCTTCTAAATATATATTTTGTCCTTGTGGCTCAGTCAGTGTCACACCTGAATGAATGGCTAATTATGCAGAGTGGGTGGGACATTGTATTTTCAGGTGTAAACCACTCCTCGTTCACGCCCCCCTCGCATATTGGCTTTCCAAGCAAAACCTGTTTTACATCAATTTAAATCAATGTATAGTTTTATGTGAACGATAAAGCCTATTTTCACATAAGTTTGAAGCCAGAACTCGAAGGAACAACATCCATTAGTCAAAAGTCTTATTGACATATTTATTATGAGTTTTGTGGTCATATTTCAGCAACTTTCATTTTTATTTTTTTCAATAACCACGCATAAACATTATTCTCTTAAAAATTAAAAAATATACATGCATGGTGATCACATATTTTGGTAGCCCTGTTTGTGCTATATAGAGTGAATTTACACCTTTGCCATTAACATGTTTATAAATAACTGAAAAAAGCACTAATGTCAGAGCATGTCAGAACACCTCCAGGGCCCAGAAAACCGCTCAGACTCCAGAGGGTTAAGCATGAATCAATGCTTATTAGTGCACCCGTATTGTAAAGTGTTACCGAAGTAAAGAGTTTAAGTAAAAGGGAGCAGAGCCAGTGGTTGTTCTGTAGGCAAACGTCAGTGACTTGAATTCGATGCGAGCGGCAACTGGCAACCAGTGCAATATAGTGAAGAGAGGAGTGACATGGGTCTCTTCTGCTCGATAAAGACCACTCTGGCTGCAGCTTCTGGATCAGTTGCAGAGGCAAACTTTAGATGGACATTCAAAGACTAGACGGTTTGGAGAAAACAGACTGACAGGCAGAGGGTGGGAACAATCGGCTCCTATCTCTCTGACAACGATCAATATCCTAATCAAGCGCTGGCAGCCCATCAGTGCTATTGATCAGGCAAGAAATGCAGAATAACTGCTGGCCGAGTTACCGTCAGTTTGTTGTTCATTGATTAAACAGTCTGAACAAATAAATGTTTGAACTGGCGTGTAGCCTCTTTATTCTTAGAACACTCAACTTCAACACTAGCTTAGCTCTCTCTGTCACTTCTTTGTGCCCCTTTACACTCTTGGGTATCTGTTAACTGTATGTTTGGTACTACTGCCATCTAGAGGACAATCATAAGAAACACACCTAATCACCACATCCCCTTTCCTTTAGGAAGAAAAATATAAACTGAAATTTATAAAACAATGGAAACAATATAACACAATTATCCATTTGACACTAAACAGAAATTTCAAAACAACACATTTGTTTAGCACATTTCAAATGTACCTGGGCAGAGTTATTTACAAAGTCGCAAAGGTTTCTTTATTATGCGTGGTGATCTTCTTATTATAGGAGAGTCATTTGTTTCTGCAGAACGACCGTTGTCCAGGGGAATGGTAGAAGATGAAAAAGACTGCCTGCTTGTTGGTGGTGTTACATCTTCAGGTGAGACCAGAACTTCTCCTTTAATGTCAGTCAGTGTTTGGGTCGTTTCTTGCGTCTTAAGAAGACTTCTATGAAGGTAAAATAGTAGCAAAACTCGAGAGCACGTAGATGTGAATTTGAGAACTTGTACTATAAATATTTGTGCTTGTACATGAACATTTACACTCACAGCTCCAGTGTGAAAACCTGTAAAATAAAAATCTGAAGTTGAATGTTGAAATTTGCACTCGCATACAATAGTCACAAACCTGTGTTCTGAATCTGAAGCTGCAGACAAGTAGACACAAATGTGTAAAATGCCATTCACAGAAATACAACGACAGACACAAACTTGTAATATATATTTAGCGTTTAATCTTACATTCACATTCGCAGTACTACCTCAATTAGGCACTTGCAACTTCTCGAATCTGTCACTGCAATTTCAACTTTCGCGCCTTGACTTTTGCTACTCTTTTCGCGATATATCAGGTGCAAAACTAACTTGTGCACTTGAAGCTCAGAGGCGGTGAGAGAGAAAGGGGGGCGGGAACGGGGGGTTCAAAGGAGCCATTTTATTGGTTGGCACCTAGCCAATGAAATGGGGCTTCGATGATGTCACGAAACCCGCGTGCACTGAAACGCTAACATGGCTTAATGCATTAGACTGATAATCAAAGAAATAAACGATATTATCAAACTCAGTAAACACAATGCTAATAATGCATACTACAGAAAAGCAGATGAGCACAGAATATAGATAGAATATAGTTACATATATATTTATATACACAGGGAAATGACAATGCTAATGGGGAATAGGCTGAGTGCAATGATTAGTGACAAGGGACAGCTGAGTGCAATGAGGAAACAAGGATCGTGGGGAATGTAGTTCAGAATGTGAAAGACACCGTGGGGGAAGGAGGACATCTAGTCTGTCTGTTTTAGTGTTTGTCATTATTATATGTCATTATTATATAGTCGTTATTATATGTCACAACACTTCTGTTCTGCGTTTCTGGTCTGTTCTTGTTTGTTTCTTTTGTATTTGGACTGCTATGATGGATTTTGACCCTTGCATGGACGACTATGAGTTAGATTGCCCTGATATTAAAAATACTGTTCATTTTGACACCATGTCTAAAGTGCACCTCAAGACCATCGATATCTCTCCGCACGTAGCCATTTTTGGTACTCCTCAAGAATACCACCGTTTTTCATCAGCGCAGTTAGAGGTCCTGGCTTTCACTTCCTTGATAGTGAGACGCCATCTCCTTCTTAATTGGAAAGCAACAAATGCCCCATCCAATACACTTTGGATGACTGATGTCATGTCTTTTCTAAAACTGGAAAAAATAAGATATTCTAAAAAAGGTAATCTCGCCAAATTTTACGATAAGTGGCAACCATTTATGCAATTTTTCCAAGCTAACTAGGCTTAACTCCAACATGCACTCTTTTTTATTTTTTTTTATTTTTTTTATTAATTTTTTTTATGAAAAAAGAAAATGTAAAAAAAAAGTTGTATAAAAACTCTTTTTGTTTTGTTGTTTTTTCATTTTTTTTTTTATGAAAAAAGAAAATTGTAAAAAAAAGTTGTATAAAACGATGGATATGTTTGTTATTGTTGTCCAAGTGCCTTTACTGTTTATTGTGTGCAAATCAATAAATATATGAAACAGAAAAATACTGTTCATGGATCTCTCTGTTTCCCAAGTGTGTTCCGTGACAGAACGACTCCGTCAAAGCAGAGATCCAGCGGTATAGATTTTCGTGGCGCTTCTCCAACCACGAGGACAGAGAGGAGGCAGCAGAAATGGAATTCGCCAGTAGAAGAGGTCCCTGCTCGAATGAACATCTTTCAATGCCTGGCTTTATGGACCCGTCAGACCGAGGAGGCTATGGCGGTCAACAGATCAGAGTTCCATTCGCCGCAGGTCCCGTTCAGCTCAGAGCCTGTACATCGCCACCCGAAACAGAGGAGGAGAAGGAAGACCTCCTCCGTGATCGTTCCGGTGGACGTTGTTCCGGTGGTCCCAGTTCCGGTGGTCCCGAGGCCGGTGGTCCCAGTTCTGGTGGTCCTGAGTCCGGTGGTCCCAGTTCCGGTGGTCCCGAGTCCAGTGGTCCCAGTTCCGGTGGTCCCGAGTCCAGTGGTCCCAGTTCCGGTGGCCCCAGTTCCGGTGGTCCCGAAACGGAGGAGGAGAAGGAAGACTCCCTCCGTGACTGTTC